>NW_011888941.1:4065119-4069171 GCF_000151845.1 Pteropus vampyrus
TAGAAAGTATATACATTACTTTTACATCAATGTCCCCATATACACTGTAAAACCTACCAAAACAAAAAAGAAAAACTGAGATAAAAATAAATAAAAACCAATGTTCTGACTTTCTTTCCCACGCCCCCGTGGAGAGTCTGGCCCTCCCCAAGGGCGCACTCCCATGCCTGGAAACCACAGCTCCCAACATGGAAACACTGACAGAGTCCTGATGCAGTCGCTGAGGACAGCACATCAGGCCCTCTCACATCTTTGCTAGAAATTGTGGGTGCACATTTAGCAAGAAGATGTTGCCAGAAAAAAGCCACTTCTGATTTCCAACCCGGCATGTAAATTGCTTAGAAGCTATCACTCTACACTAACAACTAAGAAAACTGAAAAATCAACAATTCTTCTTAGATTTATCACAGAAGTAAAGTCACAGGGCAAACTGCTGCCTGCAAAATGGAAGAGACAGATAGGCAGATACGGAGAATCACAGCTTACCTGAGTGGAAATCCATGAGCAGAAACTCTGAGGGAACCAGGCGGGGGAGGAAAACCTGAACTGTCACTGATGAATTACTGGAGGCTCAGTGTGGACAAGCCCCAGAGATCAAGACTCCAGGGGGGCCAGTCATGGGAGAACCCCACACTTTTGTGAGTTTTACCTCGTGGAGCTCTACTAGGTTCTCACAGTAAAGATAAAAGTCCTGTTCTACTTCTAGCAAGGGGAGAGGAAAAGAAATCATTTTGAAATGCGACAGAGCACTCTGTTCTTTCTAACAAAGCCTTTCCTGAGAAGATAGTTAACCAGAGCCTAAGCTACCTGGGGGAAGGGAAATACCCAACTCCAGCTCCTTCCGGCCATCCTGTCCCCCTAGACAGGGGCAGGGAACTGAGAAGCACTTAAGCTTCCGAGATGAGGGGCACAGGCTCACCGAAAGACTGGGGCCTCACTATAGGACTGTAGCATACTTCCTCCCACACTCACTACCACCTCACTAAAGGCCTATTTGCAATAATTTCTTATACCCCATACATCATGTCTGCCTTTCAATAAAAAATAACGAGGCACACTTAAAGGCAAAAAACACAGTTTTAAGGGACTGAACAAGCATCAAAACCAGAATCAGACATGGCAGGGATATCGGAATTATCAGATACGAATTTTTTTTTAAACTATGGTGAATATACTAAGGGCTTTAAAGGAAAAAGTAGACAATATACCAGAACAGAGGGGTCATGTAAGCAGGAGGGTGGGCCTCCAAGGAAAAATCAAAAGGAAATAATAGAGGTCAGAAACGTTGAATTGGAAATGAATGCTTTCGATAGGATCCTTAGTAGCATGAACGTGGCTGAGTAAACAATCTCTAAGCCTAAAGATATGGCAATGGAAACTTCCAAAACTGAAAAGTAAAAAGACTGAAAAATAAAACAGAACAGAATAGCCAAGACCTGTGGGACAACTATGAAAGGTGTAACATACACATAATGGGAACAATACAAGGAAAAAAAGGAGCAAAAGGAACATTTAAAAGAAATATTTGAAACAATAATGGCTGAGAATTTCCCCAAATTAGTGTCAGAGAACAAACCATGAATGCTCAGAAAACACAAAGCAGGATATATACAAACAAAAACAAAAACAAAAACAAACAAATAAAAGCTTTCAGAAAATCAAAAGCAAAGAAAAAATTTTGAAAAATGCCACAGGAAATAAAACACCTTACTTCTAGAGGAGCAATGATAAGAATTATGCTCAACTCCTCATAAACCAGGCAACCAGGCAGGCAAGAAGAGAGTAAAGTGAAATATTTAAAGTGCTGCTGAAAGAAAAAACTCACCAACTTTAAATTCTGTATCCTGTGAAATTGCCTTTCAAAAGCAAGGAGAAATACTTTCTCAGACAAGCAAGAATCGAAGGACTGTATTGCCAGGAGACCTTACCAGGAGTAAGGCTTCCTTACTAAGGCATTCAAGGGATGCGATATTAGTTCCAAAACAGTTTCAAGTAATCCTCTAGAAGTTTACATTGTCCTCAGTGGTTATAATATTTTTTACTGTTTTGAAAAATATCATGAAAGGAAGTGGGTAACTTCTAAACAAACGGCGGAAATGAATTAACTGGAGTTGCTTCCTGTTTATTTAGACCCAGAATTAAAGAGGAGAGAGGACTAGTGTTGGTTTGTTGGGTGGCCACCACATGTCAAGAACTGTGCTGTTCACTTCATGTGTCTTAGCTAATTGAACAATGCTAAGTAGTAGCCATTATTATCCCCATGTTACAGCTGGGGAAATAGCAGGTGATAAAGCCAGGATTTGAACAGAGAGGCTGACATTGTTGTCTACCAAGAAGCAGTTCAGCTGCAGCTCTTTTCACAGGAAAATATCAAGAGGTGTCATGTCAGGCTGAGCCCTGACCATCTTTGCTGAATACATGTCCGACCAAGAGCAGAAAGAGCCCAAACCACCCTTTGGAGCACATGAGAAATAAAAATCCTCCTTGAGCATTGTTATGAACTGAATATTTGTGTCCCTCAAATTCATATGTTAAAACCTAGTCCCTAATATGATGGCATTTGGAGGTGAGGCCTTTGTGGGGTGATTAGGTCATGAGGGTGGAGACCTCATGAAAGGGATTAGTGCCCTTATAAAAGAGGCTTCGAGAGCTCCCTGCCTTTCCCACCATGTGAGAACATGGTGAAAAAATGTCCATTCACCTTGGTCTATTTGGGCTGCTATAACAAAATACCACAGACTGGATGTCTTATAAATAACAGAACTTTATTTCTCATATTCTGGAGGCTGGAAGTCTGAGATCGAAATGACAGCATGGTTGGGTAGGAGCCCTCTCACAGGTGGCAGATTTCTCCTTGTATCCTCATATGGTGGAAGGGGCAAGGCAGCTCTCTGGGGACTCTTTTATAAGAGTACTAATT
Source organism: Pteropus vampyrus (assembly GCF_000151845.1). Classification (NCBI taxonomy): domain Eukaryota; kingdom Metazoa; phylum Chordata; class Mammalia; order Chiroptera; family Pteropodidae; genus Pteropus; species Pteropus vampyrus. Next base: position 4,068,040 of record NW_011888941.1, read on the forward strand.
CCATTCATGAGGGCTCCTCTCTCATGGGCTAATCACCCCCAAGGGCCTCACCTCCTAATGTCATCACATTGGGCGTTAGGATTCCAACATGTGAATTTTGGGGCAACACAAACATTCAGACCACAGGACCATCTATGAACTAGGAAGAGGGCTCTCACTGGACACCACCAGTTTGTCCAGCACCTTGATCATGTATGTATGCGTGTTTGTGTAGTGTAATATTTAAATGCTTGTATTAACATTTAATACTTTTATGGTTTAAGAAATCAGAAAAATATAAAACATCAATATTTTAAAGGCTGCATTAGCCCTCTCATTCCCCCAGTGTGCTCGGAGCTGAGACAAAGAATCTGTACCCCCACAGGTGATCTTAACAGAGGCCTGGCTCCCATTACAAGCTGGGACCTCCTGCCTGCCCCGAGTCCAGAGAAAAGTCCAGGTTCCTAACCTGAAGGTTTCCTCTGGAAAGGGAGGTGACAGGTGAAACCAGGACAGGGGCCCCCTGCATTGCCAAGCCCCAGAAGGAAACACTTAGTGGAGGCTTGAACCAAGGAGCCTCTTCAGCAACCTGTGCCTCAGTAGCAGTCCTGGTCGGAGTTATGTGGCATACACCTCCATGCAACACTCACATCCAGGACTTTTATATTGAAAAATGGGATGTGAACAGAGTAGTGCCACTATCACTCTGGTTCCTCCCAACCGTAAGCTGACACCAAATTAGATTCAGAAGCACAGGTCAAACTGTAGGATTGGAGTGTGTTTCTTTCATGGGAGAAACTTAGGTGTTGATCTAAGCTCCCTTCCTCTGTCAGTTGCTCAGAGAGCATTGCTGGCCTCCCCTAAAGTAGAGAAAACAGTTTATGGTTCTGTTTAAAAGCTGAATCGCTACCTTAAGATCACATACACAGTATTCGTGAGGAAGTAGCTCAACCCTTTGATATTAATAGCGAGTTCGAGACAAGCTTTGAGCAGGCTAGAGAAACCACTGAGGGTCTGCTGCAGTGGGACACCTGTAAGGGCAGGTGTCAGCAATTAGCAGGCTTGTCACCTGGCTCCCAGTGGTCTTTAACTCATGTAGTTTCTTTTGTGGTCACCTCCCATGTTGTACTCACTGTTGCCCAATATGGCAGAA
>NW_011888941.1:4069221-4084902 GCF_000151845.1 Pteropus vampyrus
TACCTTAAGATCACATACACAGTATTCGTGAGGAAGTAGCTCAACCCTTTGATATTAATAGCGAGTTCGAGACAAGCTTTGAGCAGGCTAGAGAAACCACTGAGGGTCTGCTGCAGTGGGACACCTGTAAGGGTAGGTGTCAGCAATTAGCAGGCTTGTCACCTGGCTCCCAGTGGTCTTTAACTCATGTAGTTTCTTTTGTGGTCACCTCCCATGTTGTACTCACTGTTGCCCAATATGGCAGAAATGATGTCATGCCACTTCTGGGATGAGGTTTTACAAGACATTGCAGATTCTGGCTTGGTCACTCTCTCCCTCTCTCAGAAGACTCTGTAGGAAGCCAATTGGCATGCCACGAGAAGCCCATGTAGTGAGGAACTGAAATCTTCTGCCAACAGGTACATCATCCTCCAGTCCCACTCAAGTATTCAGATAACTGCAGCCCCTGCCAGTGATGTGACTGCAACGTTATAAGAGAGCCTGAGCCAGACGCAGCTAGCTACACCACTTCGGTTCCTGACTCTTAGACATTTTGTAATATAATAAATACCTGTCATTTTCAGCTACTATGTTTTGAGGCTACACGATAATAGATAACTAACACAGATTTTGGTCCCTGGAAGTAGAATGCTGCCATAACAAATACCTAAAATATGAGGATGTCTTTAGAACCAGGCATTGGGTGCTAATGGGAGGACTTCACAGAGAGTATTTAAAAAATCCTAAATTGCCTTGAACACGATGTTAGTAGAATTTAAATTTGAGGCTGCCAGTGAGGACTTAAAGGAAAGCAAGTAAAATTTTATTGGGTACTGGAGGAAAAGGGATTGGTAAACTTTATGCAGTGGCAGAAAGTTTAGCAATGCTATTGCCTGCAATAATGTAGAAGTTGGGAAATGTATTTAATAAACTGGGTGATATATCAAAGGAGATGTCCAGGCAGAACTGAAAGTACTACCTTCTTTCTTCTTGTTACTTATTGTAAAATATGAGAGAAGAGACATGTATTGTGGGGGAAAGAGTCAAGATTTGCTGTTTTCTAAGATTCCTATCCTCTCCAGTTGGCAATTGATGCTGAAATTAAGAAATAGCTTCTGAGTAAATATCAAATATAGGACACTCTCAGAAAAGCATATCCAGAGATGAAAACAAGTATGTCACTGTAAAATCCTTTGTTAAGACCCCAGGAATATCAAAGATAATGCCTCAGAGTACCATTCATTCCGAAAAAAAGGCCCTCTAAAACTTTAAGGGTATGTTTCATAGACCCTCTCAACCATACAATAGAATGTCTAAGAAGCTTAAAAGTACTATTCCTCAGCAGAAATCCAAGGTAGGGAAGGGCTATATTGAAGCGAATTATAGGCATGGCTTTTGTCTAACAGAATAACTCACGTTTTAAAGAGAATTATATCCCCAGAAATACCATCACCTTAGATTGACGCAGGTCAAAATGAAAAAAGCTTTTGGTCCCCCTAACTTTAGAAGCAGAGGAGGCTGAGAAAACTACTCATATTACGTATCATGTGTTACCTGTCATGAAAAAGAAAGGTGACTTAAAGGATGGAACCAAGATCCATGTACTATTTCTGGGCAGGTGCAGGACTGAGGCCTAATTCAGGAACCACCTTAGTGGGATTTCAGAATTGCTATGGACCAGTGTCTCCCTCATGCTCCCATTTTCCCTCTTTTGACATATGAATGTCTATACAGCTGTCCTCTACCTGTTTCCACCAAATGTTAGGTTTGTGAGGGACAGATAATTTGTCTCTGTCATACTTGGGCCTCATTTTGATGATGGAACCTGGACTTTAAGCTGATGTTGTAATGGGGTAATATTTGACAGAGTTAGGGGCATGGGTCTTGGGAAAGTATGAATGTATTTTACATGTAGGAGGGACATGAATCATTGGTAATTGGGGAAGGGGGACAGTGGTATCCAATCTCTAAGATGTCCCCCAATTACTTATGCCTCCTATTGGTTCTTTCCAACATCTGTATCAGAATTAGTCTGTGTAATCAGGAAAATACAACAAAAGTGCTGGTATATTACTTTTGAGACTACGTTATAAAAGGTACTGAAACTTCTGACTTGATTGTGCCCCCTGTCTCCCATCTTATCATTCATTCACTCACTCTGGGGAAAGCCAGCTACCATGGCTGTCGTGAGTGGCCATGGTATCTGAGTGAGTTGATAAGTGAGTCATCCAGCCCCTGTCAAGTCTTTAGATGACTGCAGCCCCAGTCAACACTTTTACTGCCACTTCATGAGAAATCCAAAAATCAGAACTTCGCAATTAAGGGACTCATGAATTACTAACCCTCTCAAATTCTGTGAGCTAATAAATGTTTGTTGTCTTCAGCTGCTCAGTTTTGGGGTAATCTGAAGTATAGCAATAATAACTAATATTATGGGCTAGCTATTAAGCTCTCACTTGGGGAAGTGGAGGCAGAGAGAAAAGATATATGAGTCTCTATTCCCAATGGAAAAAGGAAAAAATAAGTGAAGAAATACTACCAGTTCAACTGAGAAAATACATGTTTTTTTTGGTGGCGGCGGAAAGGGGTATCACCCTTTAATGTGGTTCACTTGCTGCCCAAGATTCAACAGAAATCTTGTCCCTTAAAAGAGGTAGTGTCCTTTAATTTAAATGCCTGACCAGCCTAAAGCCAAACCTCCAGAGAGCTCCAGCCCTGGGGACAGTCCTACGTGAGAGTGATGTTAGGTATGATACAATGGAGGGAGAGTTGGTGGACTTCGAGGTCAGGAGACCTGGGTTCAATTCCAGCCCCTCACTCACTGGTTCTGTACATTCATAGTCACATGGAGCTCAACATTTCTGTTTGCCTCACCCTTCAATTAAGACATCTATCCTGTGGGTTGATGTGAAGATTCAAGGAATGACTCGAAGACAGGAACCCAACTGCAGTCACTGCTTCCCTGGCTCATGCACAGATTGGGATCCACCGTTAATGTTAGCCACCCTCCTCACCCCACCCCACACCACCCCACCCCACTCTGCACTCTGCCCGTAACTAACTTCCAGTACTTCAGGAAGGATATTATCCCCAGATTCAGAAGTACTTATTCCTGGGGAATGTCTCCCCACTAGCCTTATAGAAATCAATTGCAGGTCACACTTGGTGGCACTTTAAACCATGCCTGGCACTTAATAACTTTTCATGTACTTGCTTAATAAGTAAATACATAAATGAATGGTATAAACAAATGACTGACAATTTGTGTCAGATATTTGACTGGTTATTTACTAACCCATATAATTTATATCTAGAAGGAATCATCCATCAGACGAATTTCAGTATTTATCTAAGTTTCACTACTGGTGAGAAGTGAAATAAGGCTTCTAAGTCAGGTCTCTGATGTCTAAGGCAATTCTCTTTGTGTAATGAAGAATTTGTCCGGTCTTTGTCCTGGGTTCCTAGGAGGGAGCTTCGGAAACCCTTGGAATTTCCCAGGTGATGGGAGTGTCTTTGTAATTCATACTGGGCCCCTGAGACCACACCTGAGTTTATGCTAATGAGATGATTTAGCACAGAGTATGCCTGAAAAACCAATCAGGTGATTACAGAATTGGGGCTTCAACCAGGTGATATCAGCCCAACATCTAGGGAAGGAAGAAGGCCTGGAGATTGAGTTCAATCATGTGATTGATGATTTAATCATCCATGCCTACTTAAGGTAACCACAATAAAAACTTTGGGCATTGAAACTCTGTTAGCTTCTTGGTTGGTACACATACACCGTTATGCCAGGATAGAAGTCCACTTTACTACCATCAGAGGACATGAAAGCTCTGAGTTTGGGACTTGCCCAGATTTTGCCTAAAAGTTCTCTTCTTTTGGCTCATCCTGACTTGTATTCTTTATAGTAAACAGCAATTGGATGTACAGTGCTTTTCCAAATTCCATGAGTTGTTTTGGTGAATTATTGAACCTGAGAGGTTTGTGGGAAACCTCTGGATTTGTAGCCAGTTGGTCAGAGTGTGGGCAGCCTGGGAATTCTGTAACTTATGGCTGGTGTCTGAAGTGAGGGGAGTCTTTTTAGGGACGGTGCACTTAAACCTATGGAGTCTATGCTCACTTTAGTTGGTTAGTGTCCAAATTGCATTGCTGTATTGTCTTGTAAATTCCCGTCTCCATCATACCTCTCTTAGAGAGGTGTATGTGTAAGTTATTTTTCAATGAAATATTTAAAATAAAATAATGCTAGTAGCGAATCCAAGATTTCCAACATTAAGGGCTATAGAAATTCAGCCAGAGTAATACTGTAGATAAAGCTGTAGAGAAACTAATATTAATAACACATGATTATAAAGTACTTATTGGGATATAGAAAAATGCTGGCTAACTTAGAGTTTTAATAAGTTAATTTGTACTTAATTAAAAATTTACAGTATTGGAATCTTTTAAATTAAATGATTTTTTTTCTAGTTTATGTGGCTGTTTGTTAGCTTTTACATTATTTAAATCCATTTGAATAAAAAAAAAATCAACAGGTTTTCAAAGTTAAATAAGGTTTAAAAAACACACAAGAAAGTATGAGTTAGCTGTTATCCCTGACAAGCTGTTGTCCTTGAAGATTTGGAGATCTTTTGCCTTCTTCTCTTAGTACCTTAGTCTTTTGGGGTTTGGATTGATTTTCCCCAGACTTGACAGGGCATGGATCCCCTACAGAAAAGGCCAGCCTAAGAGACAGGGGCCTCCCCTTTAGCCAATAGGAGCCTAGGACCAGTGGTGGCCTGTCCTTCTCAAGGCTCTCTGGCTCTAAGTTGCGTGATCCCTGCCCTCCCTCATGGGGAAGGAATAGGAGGAATTCAACCTTGTGGTGCCCATTTCTTTGTGATACATGGTGTTTCTAGACAAAACTCCAACCCCATAACTCATGTGTACCTATTAGCCAAGAAAAATTTCCCATGGAAAGTGACCAGATGACTGAATTAACAAACATTATCTGGCCCACATGGTATACTACAGTTATTTCTGTAGTTTGAATTTGCTTCTGCTTTTTAGTCACGTGGCAAAGAACAAAAGGAGCCTCTTCAAAGGGCCATAAAAATGGTTTTTTAGGTTCGTAAATAATTTGTCAATGGAACTACAGGTGGGAAAGACATGTTTTGCCTCACTTCAGTGCCTTGGAAATTGAGAACTCATATATGTAGAGGCTTTGAACTCTCCAGGAAAGTGTGGGAGGAACAGGAATGTCTTATTTCCAAAGCCCTTTAGAACAGAAAATGCATTTACTCCATGCCCTCCATCTGTCAGGTGGGGTGACTTTCACCGCTCCCCACTTGCTGCCCCCCTTGGCTCAGCATTCTCCAGTCCTTGACCTTACTCTCTATGTCCCATCCTGCCATCTCCCCATCACCAGAAGATGACAATTGTAAGTGAGAATTCAAGTTTCCTGTCCAGGCTGAGGTCGTGGTAGGTGCTCAGCAAGCCCGTGCACTCTTGGCCCAGGCTCTGCCTTTCTTGTTAAGCTCTCCCTTCATCTTTTCTCCCAGGTCACTCATTGTGGTCAGTTCACACATGTTGAACACATTTCATCATCTCGTTCCCCCAGCTGTTTTATACTTTCTCCAGATTAAGGCTAGTCATAAATCCCACTCGGAATCACATTTCTACTCTTCTTCTGACTGACCATGATCCGTGGGGGCTGTAGGGTATTCATAAATAGCTCTCTGCTGAGAAAGAAGCCATCACAGCAAAGCCCTTGGAAAATAATGCTTTCCCAAAGTCAATGGTTTCTTTACGCCGAGAAATAAAGACTGATCCACTGTACATTTTTGTAAACACAATACAATAAACATTTATTCCTTCACAAAATGTTTTTATTAATATTTTTTGAGGGTCTCCTCTATGCTCGGCACCAAGAATGCAAAGGCGAATAACATTGCTTTGGTCTCCAGGCCCTTGTGGTCTAACGCCAGGGGAAAGAGGGTCACTGGGGAGGCACAAAGCCACTAGGGTAGGTGAGGTTCTGAGATCAAAAAGCCAGGGTGCTTTAGGCATGAGGGAGCATCTATCACAGTTTGAGGGAGGAGTCAGAAATGTATTTCTGAGAATGCAGAGGATATTTCAGACAGAGTTTAAGGAACCTCTAATAGGTTTGAGGAGCAATCACTTGGAGTGACAGGAGACCAAGGTGAGCTGAGATTAGACACCTCAGCAATAGCCTTAGCCGCCATGTTAGACAGGTTCAAAATGGAGCGTTCTGGTGGAGAACCTGTACTCCAGTGACCCTGTGCAGATGTGCCTCCTTCTGCTTTTCAGCACTCTCTTACCCTCTGTTATCTTGCCTTTACTGTCTCTTCTGAAAGGTGCTTGTGTCCTCAGGCTGACTGCCAGCTTCTCAGGTCCCCCTAACACCATCACTATGCTGCCTGGCTCTGCCTACCGGCCTCCACTAATAAACCTGTGGGCTCTGGCCTTTGGATCTCTGTCAAGAACAAGTTCTCATGAGTCGTGAGCTGTCATGTGAGAAAAGTAATCGATTAATTCACACTGCAATAGTAAAAACCATGTGACTTTAATGTGTCACCTATTTCTCCAGAATTCACATCTTCACAATGGGAGAATTGTTGAGCTAAAAATTAATCTCTATAGGTGAAATTTCAGGAGAATGTGGTAAGCACCCATTCCTCTCCAAATTAAACCATAAGGATCACTTCTGTCAACACACTGTCCTGGATGTATCCCAGAAGATTTTTACAAAAAAAACCTGAAACAATCCTTTTGGTTATTACAATCTATTTTCTTCTACCAGAAATAGATAGCAGAAAAAATATGTTTTGTTTTGTGTTGTTATTTTATTTTGTTTTGTTTTTGAGAGTCCCAGGTAGTCTCTGGCTAATAGTGGTAGCTGTCCCAAAAGATACATTACCGGTACCCATTTTATAGAAGGTGCTCAGTACGGGAACATAAAAAGAAGGCTAAAGAGAGATACCCTTTTCTCAAGAAGCTTACGGTTGAATGAGGGAAAGACACACATGCAGGAGTTTTGGCTGCAGACTTATCTGGGGCTCCTGGAGAAGAGGAGGGAGGAGTCAGGTAGAGAAGAGACAGGCCTGAGGGTGTTGTCTCTCCATTAGTACTAATTAACATGCAAAGGACAACTGATGGAGACAAGACCAATGGTTTGGGTCCAGCTGTGGCCACCAGCCTCTTGGGGCTCTAGGCACTGCGGTGTGTCTGCAAACAGCTGTGCCTTCAGTGTGGCCTGGTGGGCTGCAGAGGAGGCTGGCACATGTATAAGATATGTAAAGGATGGTACCAGCTTTAGTAATCTATCTGAAGCTTACAGAGATGAATGGGAACCTGCTACAGGCTGAAGAAAATTTCTGGTCAATGCAATCTGGAAACTATCTAAAGCAACCCAGCATCATGATGTCAAAATACTCCCTGGAGGCTTGAAACTAATCCTGTATACCTGGACACAAAGGTCTGGCTTCCTGCAGGTTACCTCTGGTATGTGGTGTTCTAGCAGTTGGAAATCTTGGTTTCGTAGAATTCATACAGTTAACTTTAGAGGTCAGACAAATTCTGAAATGTCTTCCACGTCAGTGGCCAGAGAGAGACAGAATAAAGCACAAGGAAAACGTGTAATTCATTCTGTTTTAAATTCTGTTTTGAGACTTGTCAATGTCGCACTAACATTTGACTGCCTGATATATGTAAGCACTGTTTTGGGCTCTGTAGGGGATGACTTATCTTCTTATCCCATTGTCTAGACACACCGGAAGCGCAATAGTCAGACCCTATGACACCAACTAGAGTGTGAAACACATAGCGCATTTACTTTGGATTTTCTTTTCTGACAACTCGATGGTTTTTAGTATATTCGTAAAGTTGTGCAACTCTCAAGGATTGCAATCAATTTTAGAATACTTTTATCACCCCTCAAATAAACTGTATACCCATTTGTAGTCACTCCCCACTTCACCTCAGTTTTCCCCACCCCAGCCCTAGGTAATCACTAATCTGCTTTCTATCCTCATGGATTTGCCTATTCTGGGCATTTCATCTACATAAAATACCATGTGTTCTCTTTTGTGACTGGCTTATTTCACTTAGTATGATGTTTTCAAATTTCATCCATGTTGTCCCATATATCAATCCTTCATTTAATTTTATTGCTGAATGATTATTCCACAATGTCAACCACATTTTTCTTATTCATTAGTTTGTGTACATTTGGATTGTTTTCACTGTTGTCCTGTTAAGATTAATGCTGCTTGAATATTCATGTATAAGTTTTTGTGTGAACATATGTTTTCATTTTTTTTTTGTATACCTGGTAGTGAGAACAATTTAAGGAGTAGAATTGCTGGGTCATGTGGTGGCTATGTTTAGTCTATAAGATTATTTTCTAAAGTGGCTGCACCATTTTACAATCTCATTAGCAGTGTATAAGGGTTCGTTTCTTCACATTCTTGACAATTCTTGTTATAATTTTTTTTTTGTTCTTTTGTTTGTTTGTTTGTTTGTTTGACTGTTGGCTATTTATAGCCATCCTAGCAGGGAGAAGTGGTATCTCAATGTTATTTTGATTTGCAGTTCTCTGATGGTTAACAATGTTGAGTACCTTTTCTAGTGCTCATTGGCCATTTCTATATCATCTTTGGAGGAATATTTATTCAGGTCCTTGGACCATTTCTAAAGTTGGATTATTTTTTTCTTTTTTTTTTTAGTTATATTTTCTATTTTTCTCCTCTTCTAAGTGTTGTATTTTTACTTTTTTGATGTATTCATTAAAGCACAAAGGTTTGGAATTTTGGAAAAATTTAACTTATTTTTAATTTTGTCACTCATATTTTTGGTGTCATATCTAAGAAAGCTTTGCTAAACACAAGGTTGTGGAGATTTGTTCCCATATTTCCTAAAAGATTAGGTTAACGAGGCTCCTTTCTATGGCAGATTTGGTGAGATTTCTATTATTAATTTCCAATTCAATTTTTATTTAGTTGGAGCAAAAACTATAGAATCCTATAGAGTGTTCCATGTGCATTTGAGAAGAATATTAATTCTTCTGTTGTTTAGTGGAATATTATATATATGTCAGTTAAGTCAATTTGGTTTACAGTGTTATAGAGTCTTCTGTATCCTTATTGATTTTTCTGTTAACTATTCTATAAATTACTGAGAGAAGAGTATTGGAATCCCCAACTATAAATGTTGTGTTGATTTCTTATTTCAATTCATTTAGGTTTGGTTTCATATAATTTTAGGCCCTGTTATTAGGTGCATATACATTTGTCATTGTTATTGCTTCTTGATATCAAGAAGAAATATGAAATGTTCCTCTTCTTTTTCTAGTAATATTTCTTTTCTTGAATTCAATTTTTCCTGATATTAATATAGCCTCTCCAGCTCTCTAATGGTTACTGGTTCCATGGCATACTTTTTTCTAACTTTTAATTTCAATCTAGTTTGTGTTTAAATATAAAATATTTCTTAATTTTTCTCGATTTCTTTTGCTTACAATTGTATGACTATGAGTCTAGGTTGGGATCCCTTTGTGTTTTTCCTATATGAGGGCTGTTGACCATCTTCAACTCACAAATTAATATTTTTAATTAATTTAATTTGTGAAGTTATTTTTGAAATGTTTTCTCCCTCTTTTCTCCTTCCATGATTGATTTTGTCTGATAAATAGCTGAGTCCTTTCATTTGTCTTTATTTTTTTCTCTGTTCTTTATATTGAATAGTTTCTATTAATCAGTCTTTGAATTCACTGATTTATTCTTTTCTCATCTGAAATCTGCTGTTGGGCCCATCTAGTGATTTTTTTCATTTTGTTTATTTTCAACTTATAAATTAAATTTTAATTATTTTTATATTTTCTAACCATCATTGAGCTTCTCTGCTCGTTGGATCATTGCCATATTTTTAATTTTTTGAACGTGTTTGTAGTAGGTGCTTTGAAATCTTTCTGCTAAATCCAAAATCGGGACCCATTATATTCTTCCCCCTTTTTTCCTAAGTATGAGTAACCTTTTCCTGTTTTCATTTCAGTCTAGTAAATTTTAAAACAGAAACTGGACATTTTAGATAATAAACTGTAGCAATTCTAGATTGTTTTATTTTTCTTGAGATTGTTATTGTTTTTCATTATTTCCTGGCCTTAAACTCTAGAATATATCTCCCCTACAGTGTACAGTAGATGTCTCTACTAAGATTTTTGTTGTCTACAGCCATGCCACCCTGAACAAGCCCGATCCTGTCTGATCTCTGAAGCTAAGCAGGGTCGGGGCTGATTAGTACTTGAATGGGAGACCACCTAGGAAAACAAAGTGCTGTAGGTGTAAAAAATAAAAAATAAGGGATTATAACCTGACAAGGTCCTTGCAATCTGTGAGGTCAACCCAGGGTTGCCTAGCCGAAAAAAAAAAAAAAAAGAATTTTTGTATATATGTATAGATAGCCTGCTTTTCCCAAAGGTTGGCCCTGTGTCTGTATAGCTGTATGTCAAGCAATGCCTTAGGTAGCACTCAAGCACCTCAAGTGTGTTAAGCTTACATCTTCTGCTGAGGGGCCTGTGTGTGGGCTGGGGAATACATTATAAGTTGCAGCTATATCTCAAGTCTCCTGGACTTCTACTTTTTGTCAGATTCTCCTGGGTGTTCCCCTTGCTGAATAGTTTTCCAGTCTCCTAGAGATATGTAGAGGGCTTATCTTAGTCTTTCCATGACTTTCTCTTTTCTAGTATTTTCTTGTTAAATTTCTGGTCGGTCCACTGCTTGCCCTAATTGAGTCTTTTGTCTCAGGATAGTAAAGCTGCGAGTATTCCTTTGTTAAAGAAACCAGGGCCAGGCAGCATTCAAAAATACACTTTATTCAGGCACTATTGCAATAAGGAAAAGAGACCTCAGTATGGAACTAGACCCAATTCAAAATACAGCAAGAACAAGTGGAGATTTATAGCAAGGAGCAGGTTTTGGGTCTTGGTTGGGGAATTCTTGGTCAAGGGTAGTCTTTGAGACCTTCTTCATTCCCAACTGAGTCTACAACAGATTCATGCTGAAAACAAAAGCACTTTTTTCAAGAATGCTTCTAAATTTGTTGTCTGTCTTTGTTCTATTTTTAGTGCCCTAAGATTGTCATTTCAGACAATTCTGTCCAGTTTTACCTATGTTTTTTGAGAGTTTTGGCCAGCCTCTTCATGCTGCCATAACTGGAAGTCCCTCTAAAGACTCTTGATTGGGGTTTTTTATAGATCAGAATATTCTGGAATAACCAAGTGGATAATGCAGAACACTGGTTTTTAAAACTCTTTAGCAGTAGAACCCCCCTCCTTTTTTTTTTTTAGGAGTATCTTGTATAGTATTTCTCAAAGTTTAACACTTACCTGGCAAGGTTGTTAAAATACAGATTCTTGGGCTCCCATCCCAGAGATTCTGGTTTCATAAATCTGGAGTGCACAAATATGACTTTATGAAGGTTGTCTGAAGACTACACCTTGACCTTTGTTCTGTAGAGTGTTGCAGTTTTCAAAGACTCAGACCTTCTCAACAGAAGACATTTATTTATTCTCATAGCATTTAAAGAGGCTGATGTGGAAGACATGGTTCTATGGGCTCACTAAATCTGTTTTCATATCCATCCCTGATGGAAACACATTAAACTATACTTCCCGATCCCTTGTAGTTGGGTGGAGCCATGTATCTAGATCTGGGCACAGGTATCTGCAGAAGTGGTAACTAGGTATCTTCCCAGACATGGCAATGAAAAGCCTATGTGCTAGTCTCCCTTCTCTTGCTTTTCCTTTGGTGGTTATGCTGGAGGCTTTGTGTGAAGATGGCAGAGTTATGAGTTTGACAGTTTTGATCTCTAAGTCCTCACATAGACAACAGCTGCCTTTGGGTAATAAAGGACTTTGAGCGAGCAAGAAATAAACTTTTAAGTGCTAAGCCATTGAGATATGGAGTTGTCAGTTATCATGTCATGAATCTAGTCTACTCTGATTTAAGTTATAAGAATGGCAACAGTGAAATTACTTTCTGAAGCAACTCAAAGTGTTGAGGGAAGAAAGCCTTATTAACGGGAAACCTACACTCTCAAAAATGAATGACTGGCATCCCCTAAAGTCATTTGATCCAGCTCCTTCCACAATGAGATAATATTCACAACCCACATGCCTTTCCTGCAGTTGTTAAGGTCTGACCTTTTAAGTGGAAAACAATGTCTTAGACCTAATCTAAAGGACAGATAAAATAAAATGTCAATTAACTAGAGCCCACCTATCCAGAACCTTCACTTGTAAAAATATTTTCAATAATCAGGGTGAAACAAGAGCCTTTCTATTTTAATCCTCAGTTAACCAGCGTATTTTGTTAACTGTAATCCACAGCCTAAACCTTGAGCCTTCTCATTATTTGAGGTTTTACCTTATATACAATGATTTTAACAACATGCAAACACTGAGGAGGAAGAAAGTTGATGGTGCCCTTCATAATAGAAAAAGAATAAACAGGGTCTGTCGAGCTACAGGAGAAAATGGTGGTCTCCACAGGATGCAAAGTCTGGCTTTTGACAAATTATGAAAACAGAACATATAGCCTGAAAGTAAAAAGTGGACCTAAATCCTAGAAACCCCTCCATCAGTTAGATTTGTAACCAAAATTAATATGAATGGAATAAATAATTCCAGTGTAATGGTGGATGCACAGAGCATACCAGTGTTAGTAAAATGGCAAAACTCATATTATGTTAAAGTTGTACCTCAAGAGCTAAGATGTTTAATGATGTTTGAACAAAGTATAAAGCTCTGCAGCCACCAGAAGGACAACCATACAATTAATTTTAGTGGATCTCAAACTTGTCTTAAATCAACAATCTTCTACTCTTGTTAATGTCTTGATTAAATGTCCCAATGCAAAATATCTACTCATTAAGTAAAAGAATTTCAGTGGGTAAAAAAAAAAAAAAAAGGAATAAACAAAATAAAACTGCTTTCAGGAAGGAAATACTTAAAGCTCTGTTTATATCTATGAAAAACATCAGCTAATTGAAATATAGCTGGCTACATTTTATCTTTAAACATTGAATATTAGCCATAGAGTCAGAGCTTTCTCAAGCTTGCCTCCTACCACCTGCCTCCCCCAACCCTGATAAACACTAGTCTGTCCTTGGCCCACCCTCACGGCCATCCGCTCCCCCCCCGCCCCCCCCAACCACCGCATGAAAAATGCAGTGCCGTGCGTGAGTCCTGTCACTGACTCAGTAATCGGAAAGCGTGTTGGTTTTAGGTTGGAGGAAATTAAAAGCCAGCTGGCAGCTCCTAGAAAATATTGTGAACCTATTTGGGGAGGATAACAGAAACACTGTGAAAGTAAAATTGTCAACTTTCCTCCTTTGACTTTATTAACTTTTTCATTTGCATGAAAATTGAATCCTGGTTTCCTGGGATTCATCTGCTCCTGTAGCTTCCTCCTTACCTGAAGGCTTAATCCTCTGTTGGTGACATGATAATCAGGTCTCCAGGAAGCAATTATGATGTCACCAAGAGGCAATTATCACTTCAGTTTAGAAAATAAACAGCTCACACAGATCATCACTTGAAATCTTCCTGATAACCTTAATGCAATTTTTCCTTATAAAGACTTAACTTCATATGAAAATTACTGTAATCCACAAGGCAGTGGTTTGCATCCTGAGCCAAATATTAGTGTGGGTCCCCTAAATCCTTATTTAACAGTTCTCAGAGCATCTTCTCCCCTTCTCTGATGTCCCCTGCAGAGTACAGTTTACTGAACCCCAATGGAGATTCATCTGTTGGACCTGAATGCTCCTCCTTTTCCAAAGCAAAGTGAACATAAGTTTATCTAATTGGAATAATGTCATGGAATAATACCATTAATAAGGAAAAAAATTCGTTGCACAAAAATTAAGCAATGTATATAAGCAAAAAGAAGGCAATAAAAACGCATCTAGAATCCTACCACCTAGAGAAAAATCAAACTATTTTGGTTCCAGTCTTTTTTTCTTTAGTGTGTCATGTGTTTGCATGTGTTGGGGCTGTGGCTTGTTTTACAAGAATTAAATCACAAAGAATACATTGATTTGCAATCAGCCCTTTCGTTTGAACATATGTTGTGAATACTTTTGTATTATAGTATTACATTTTAAATAAAGAAAACGAATTGTCTTAGTATGAGGAATACTCTAGGCAGGCCATTCTTGAATGTGGCTAAAGAGACAATGTTTGATTTTGGCCAACTAGGTGGTCACTTGGTCGATGATTGGGCACTTGAGTCGAGACTGGTGTATCCAACAGTGACCACTCATCAAGTGGGACAGATTGAAAGGGGCTATTTAGACCAAGAATATCTAAAAAGTGCTTGTGCCTTAGACCATTGCTGTCCTATTACTAAGCTCTATTCTCCAAACCTTGCCTTTCATAAATATTCTCTTTTCCAATACATGATCACAATGGTTAATTTTCAACCATTAAAGGCTTCCATACCCGTTGACTTCCCCTTAGAATGTAAATACCTTAAAGGAAGGAGTCTTCTTTACAAAACCATCTGTAGATTCTCAAGAGAGAGTGTAAAAAAGTAGAGAATTGTGCCTGTGAGAACTCACCCATGGCTCTTGCCATCACGTACCTATCTGAGCCACGAATGAGGAGAAAGCAGAAAGGAAAGGAATAATCTTTTTATTTTAAGGGCATTTCCCTGAATTTGTATACACCCTTCATTCATATCGTATTTACCAGAACTTAGTCCCATGGCCACACCCAACTGCAAGGCAGGCTGGGAAATGTCACCTTTAGCTGTGTGATCAAGTGGCCAGTGAAAACTTGATTACTATAGAAGAAAAGGTGCAGAGATCTGCGGGACAACTATGCGTCTTCCTGAGTCCATCATATCCAACTTCCTGAGTCCATCATATCCAACTTCTCCACAATGCCTTCCCCAACTCTTTCCTCACTGGTCTCTGAGTTCCACCACTGTCACCACTCTCCATCCCCCTCATACTGGTTAACTTTTTTCTATTTCACATATAATGGTTTCATCCCTTAACTTCTATCTTATCTGTTATATCATAATTTGCTTTATAGATATTTAATGCAATTTATTGTATAATTATCTCTTTTAGTGAACCTTCAATACTTAGCACAGAGCTCAACCCCAAAAGACACTTAAAACATACTTATTGGCTGAGATATTAGGGATATTAGCAGATCATCTATAGAGCATACAGCTTTTTAAGGAAACTCAGTCAAATTGCATACGTACACTTATGTACGTATGTTTTCCTTCTCCTCTGAGGTGATGGCTTTTTGGGTTTTTGTTTATCTGTTTAAATAATTTTTTATTTTTTAATTATAGTTGACATACAATATTATATTAGTTTCAGGTATACAACAGAGTGATTAGATATTTATATAACTTACAAAGTTATCACCCTGATAAATCTGACACTGTACATAGTTATTATAATATTATTGACTATGTTCCCTATGCTATATTTTACATCCCCATAACTATTTTAAAGCTACCGATTTGTAATTCTTAATCCTCTCTTCTCTTACACCCAACCTCTAATCCCCCTCCCATCCGGCAACCATCAAAATGTTCTCTCTGTCTATGAACTTATGTCTGTTTTGTTTGTTCATTTATTTTATTCTTTAGATTCCATAGGTAAGTAAAATCATATGGC
>NW_011888941.1:4086457-4088173 GCF_000151845.1 Pteropus vampyrus
CCCAGTGGAACAGTCTCTCTGGAGGTGATGACTTTTTGGATCAGTGAAGACAAGCTCTTTGATTTTAGGGCATTTATTCTATAGCTTTGACTATAATCGTTTTAGCCCTGGGAATTATTTCTGGTAGTCAGACATTAAAGAGACTAATCCAATTATGCTTTCCAATGTGACTATGTGTACCTGCCTCTATTACCCTTGTCTCAAGTATTAGCAATCGATTTTTCCAAATGACTTAACTCTGAGGAAGAGCTTTCTAACCTTAAGTTTTGTATTGCAGAGCCACAATGAAATTATTTTTACATTCCTTTTGTTCTTTAAAAACAGAAGAAATATTCCACTTTGATTTTTCAAATCTCCAGTGAAAGCCTGCTCTACAGTTTGGAGGAGTTCCTGTTGAGTATATGGTACTTCTTTTCCTATAAACCATTGGTGGGGGGGGGGAGTAGTGTTTCTAAATTTGATAATAATTATCCAATGAGGACCAATGGAAGTGAAATTTGTCTTTCATACTAGATCTAGTATGTCAGCCAAGACCCTCTCTAAGACAGACACATTGGAGTAAAATCAACATTGTCATCAATGACAAATGATTAGTATTCTAGAAATATCTTTACTAGGAGGGGGAACTTGAGAAAGTGACCTAAACTCCCTGAGCCTTGGTTTCCTTCCATGTAAAATTTTGACAGTAATATCTATCTTATTGTACGTGTTAAATAAGCTAAAGTGCATATAACCAGAACACAAACATAAAATGGCCTTAAATGTTTTTAGTCATTACTCCTAATTATGTGATATTTAATGTCTTTCTCCAGCTAAGTCATGCCTCCATTAATGACACCTTTGGAAGATTTTATAATTTGGGGGTCGCTTTCTCTTATAAAAATTTAGTTCAGTTAAGGTAGCACTTCAATTTTATATCTGAATCAAAATTCTCTTCCCCCAGCACAGGTCTGGCCTGTGTCTCTAGGACTCAGCACAGGAGAAGGTGGGGTTTGTTCTCTCACTTTCTGGTCTGGGAAAGGGCAGGGGTAGCCAAGCATCACTCTGCTGTGCTCTGGTGCTGTCTGCTACTCCATGCACATGATGTCTATGCTTGCCTTGGAGGTGGTCCTCAGCTTTGCCCAGCACCCCAGGACTTCCACAGAACTCCATTTGCCATCTTCCCAGCTCACCCTCATCCCCCACTTCTGGTTGGGTATTCCATTGCTTGGCCACCATCTGTGAGCCCACTTTGTCTCCTGGCCATTAGCACTTCCTTTATCCCTCTGGCCCTGGTGCATCTCCTTTTGGAGTTAATCTATCCTTCACAACCTGGGATAAGGGAAATCTTTCCTACTACGACTCAAAAATCCAGAAGCAATGTGGGAAAAGATTGATATATTGTATTATATAACATTTTTTAATAAAGAAAAATGTTTGCATGACACAAAACACTCCAGGCAAAGAAAAAAGACAAGTGGCAAACTGGGAGTACATATCTGCAACTTATACCTCAGACAAAAGTTTACTATCTCTAATATATAAAGATCTTCTAAACAGAGAGAAGAAGAGATCAATAAACCTATAGAAAAGTGAGCTAAAGAAAAGAAATGCAAATACAAACTGTAGAATTATCAAGTCTTATCTATCAGATTGACTAAATCTAAATGCTGAAAGCTATACTCTAAGGGCAGGGCTGTGGGGAAACACATTCTCCTGCATCGTTAATGGAAATGA
>NW_011888941.1:4089353-4089765 GCF_000151845.1 Pteropus vampyrus
TCTAAACAGAGAGAAGAAGAGATCAATAAACCTATAGAAAAGTGAGCTAAAGAAAAGAAATGCAAATACAAACTGTAGAATTATCAAGTCTTATCTATCAGATTGACTAAATCTAAATGCTGAAAGCTATACTCTAAGGGCAGGGCTGTGGGGAAACACATTCTCCTGCATCGTTAATGGAAATGAAATTTGATTTTGGCAATATCTAATAAAATTCTCTACGCATTCGCCTTTGACAGCAGCACTATTACTAAAAACCTATTTCAATAATACACTAGCTAAAAAATAAACAAAAACCAAACAAACAACAACAATGGCAACAACAAACAACCCCAAAGCATGTATCAAAGCAACACTTTTGTTTTTGGACCCATTTGGAGTCCATCAATAACGGACTGGCAGAGAAATAAGA
>NW_011888941.1:4089815-4130442 GCF_000151845.1 Pteropus vampyrus
CAACAACAAACAACCCCAAAGCATGTATCAAAGCAACACTTTTGTTTTTGGACCCATTTGGAGTCCATCAATAACGGACTGGCAGAGAAATAAGAAAATAAGAAATAAGAAAATCTCTATTTGCAGCCAAACTGTGATCTCCAGGATGTATTGTTAAAAAAAGCAAGTAAAGTAAATATAATATACTTCCATTTATAAGGAGATATAAATACCTATTTTAATAATGTTAAAGGATAGTGTTGTGGGATTCTCGAACAGAGAGACGGGACACTGAAGCTATGAGCAAGAAGCAGCGATTATTGATGACAGCACCTGCTCAGCAGATTCTTATCCAAAGGTTGAGCTCCGATTGTAACATGGTGGACAGTTTTACGCCATCTTGTACATCCACGTTCCTACACAGCCATAGATATTCCATATAAGGAAGGAGAACATAAGGAAAACATTGATTGGCTGCCAAACTATAAGGAAACCGGCTTAATAATTTAAGCGGGTTTTCAGACTGTTGTGTTGGCCTGAGAGCCCTGGGAAAGAGGGGCGCAGTCAGAAACTATCTCGTTCAAGCAGAAAATGGTCAGGCAAGGTCAGGCTGCCACATTCCCCTCTTTTGATGCTCGGATGCAGGACTGAGTCAGAGAGCACCATTGTTTTCTTATAATTCAGTTCAGGAGCTAGTACTTCCATAGCATGAGAATTTTTGCTGCAGTTTACCTTCTACTATAGCCTCTATGAGGGAGGTAGTTGACCGGATAACAAGAGGCAATAGGCATGAGAGGAAGGGGCAGGTCCCGAGGAGGAGGAGCTATCCCAACTAAGGTCTTAAAGCCACCGAAATTGAAGATCCAGCCTCCAAAGAGGTTACTAGTGTCCCATCCTGATGAGACATTTTCCTCAGGCTTCCCCCATGTGTAGACTGGTCAGCTTCCAATGTGACCAAAGCAGGGCCGACATCTTACCCTTGGTCTGTCAGTGCAGTCGGTGTCTTCTTCCGGAGGGTTGCCTTGAGGGACTCAGAAAAGTCTGGAATACATTCCCACTCTGAGGATTTAAGCAGCTGAGGGTTTAAGTCTGCTGTGATGTATCCAGGGCGTTATTTCAGCAACCTTAACTGCAGTGGAGGTAGACAAAATAACAGTAAAGAGGCCTCTCCACAGGGATTTTAGGGGTTGAATTTCCATCCTTTTATCTCCTGGCTTAAAGGAATGAACTTCATTGATTAAACTGACAGAGTGCCTTTCCCTAACCCATTGGATGAGAGTCTGGATGATGATCCCTTGGGCCTGAAACTGGTGTCTCAGAGTCAATTTGCCGATTTCCTTGAAGTTTCCTCGTAGTCCTTTCATGAGTGGTGGTGGCCGCCCACACAGGATCTCGTAGGGGAAGAACCCAGTCTTCTTGGTTGGAGCTGAGCTGATTCTTAATAGTGCCATGGGGAGGACTTCATCACAATGTAGATGTGTCTCCTGACATAGTTTTCCTAACTGAGTCTTAAGGGTCTTGTTCATGCCCCGAACTCTGTGGTTGATAGGTGGTATGTAATTTCCATTTAATATTTAAATTTTTGGCCAGTGGCCGCACTATTTCTGCTACAAAGGCTGGTCTGTTATCTGAGCCAATGGTAATTGGTAGGCCAAATCGTGGAACAATTTCTCGGAGGAACAGTCTGGCTACTTCTCGGGCTTTCTCAGTCCAGGTGGGGTAAGCCTCTACCCAACCAGAATAGGTGCATACAAAGACCAAGAGATACCTGGGGCCCTGTGATGGAGCCATTTTAGTAAAGTCTATTTCAAGTTCCTCAAAAGGGGCACATGGCCCTTGCCTGGGGTTGTTGCGGGCATAAACTTCACACCATTCACACGCCGCTCAGGAGATGCTAGAGAGCCAGAGAATGTAGAAGTACCGGCCCAGAGTGGTTTCTAGGGCAGTGAGACCAATGTGAGTCCTTTGGTGAAACTGCTTAACAAAAGCTGGGGCCAGGGCCCCAGGCACTGCAATTAGCCTGTCCTTGAACTTCCACAATCCACTGGGGAGGAGGCTCACCTCTTCAGTATTAAACCAGGCTTCTTCTTGAGGTGAGTACTTGGGGTCCCATTTGGCTAAGGGACTGGGAAACAGGGAAGCAGTTAGAGCCATAGGGCTGGCCATCTCCTCAGCCACTGCCAGTTTGGCAATGTAGACTGCTCTGCAGTTGCCCTGGACTGTTATGGCATCCCCTTTTTGATGTCCTCTGCAGTGCATGACTGCTAACTTCTTGGGGGTTCATACAGCATCCAAGAGTTCTAGAATTTCTTTTCCATATTTTATGTCTTTTCTCCCAGAATTGATTAGACCCTTCACTTTGTACAGGGCTCCAATACATGGAGGGTGGTGAAGGCGTACTTAGAGTCAGTGTATATGTTAGCACACACTCCTGCTGCCAGCTGAAGGGTGCGAGTCAAGGCGATGAGCTCTGTTTTCTGTGCTGAAGTTTCCTTAGGCAGAGGTTTTGCCTCAGTGGTGATTTGTAGGGTCACCACAGCATACCTGCAAGGCATTCTCTTCCCTTCACAAAGCTGCTACCATCAGTGTAATATTCTACATCAGGGTCCTTGAGGGGCTGGTCTGTCAAGCCAGGTTGGCTAGAAAACACTTCATCCATGACTTCAACACAGTTGTGGTCTGGCTAGCTGGGCCCAACGGGTAGCAAGGTGGCTGGGTTCAAGGTTCATACTACGTCTAGGCAGATGCATGGATTCTCACACAGCATTCCTTGGTATCTGACCATCTGGGCATTAGTTAGCTAATATTGTCCCTTGTACTCCAGTAATGTTATTACTGAATGTGGTACTTGAACTATCAGTTCTTGCCCCATAGTCAGTTTGTCAGCCTCTGACACAAGAGCCATGGCTGCGAGTGCTCGCAAGCAGAGTGGTCAGTTCTGGGAGGCAGAGTCAAGCTGTTTGGAGAGATAAGCCACAAGACAGTGCCAAGATCCTAGCAGTTGGGTTAAGACCCCTACTGTGACACCTATGCTCTTGTGTACGTACAGAAAGAAAGATTTGGTTAAATCTGGGAGTCCTAGTCTAGAGAGTTTGGTGAGTGCCCATTTGATTTCTTCAAAGGACTTCTGTTGTATAGATTCCCAGAGTGGGGGATCCTGTTCTCCCCACTTTGTGGCTTCATAGAGGAGTTTGGCCAGGATGAAGAAATTAGGTATCTAGATTCTGCAGAAGCCAGACATTCCAAGGAATTTGCGGACTTGTCATCAGTTGGTAGGGACGGGAATTGAGCAGACCGTTTGTTTCCTTTCTGGGCCGAGTTGGTGTTGTCCCTGCGACAGGTGGAAGCCAAAGTATTTGACTCTTTCTTGGCAGATTTGAACCTTCCTTTTAGAAACCTCGTAACCCGCTTCCCAGAGGAGATTGAGGAGCGGATGCATCCCTTCCATGCATTCCTCATAGGTCTTTCCTGCTAAGACGAGGTCATCTACATACTGGAGTAACATACAGCTGTGTTGGTTTGCTGGGAAGGCCTTTAAATCTGAGGCTAGAGCTGTCCCAAAGATGGTCAGGGAGTTCTTGAACCCCTGAGGCAGCTACGTCCATGTCAACTTGCCCTTGTCTCCGCTTTCAGAGCTTTCTCATTAGAAATAGGTATTCCAGGATGATTGGCAGGGATAGAAAATTCCATACTTCATAAGTCTCTCTAAATGTTTTTGGATCCCCACTCGTGCCTTATGGGGGATGAAATACTGTTTTTGGCAGGCTGGCTCAGCTCCTTGTTTTAACTCCATCACCACTGGAGGAATGTGTCGGGCCTGTGGGTTGTCTTCAGCCCACACTCACGGCACCTCGAAGGGGAGGATGGGTTCCTACTGAGACCCTTCTATGAGACTATAGAGGCATCGCTCTTCTCCTTGGGGAACATGATCCTTGCTTCTGGCCTCCCCAAGGTTAGAGCTGCTTGGCCACATGAGTCAAAGGTAATCTGAGCCTGTAGTTTTCCTAAAAGTCCTCATCCCTTCAGTGCTATGGGGCAGTCGGGCAGATATAGGAATTCGTGGACGACTTCTTGTCCTCCTAGGTTGCACCAGCAGGGCTGCAGGAAGGGGCAATGGACTCATCCCACAGTTGCGCCCATAATAGCAGCTTGTCTTTGAGAAAGGAAGTTCACAGGCCAAGTTATAACTGAGTGTTCAGCTCCGGTGTCAATCATAAAGTCAATAAGTTGGCCCCTATCATTTGAACGATAGGCTCCTGGGGGCCTAGCAGAATGGAGCCTGGTCTGGCCTAATGCTGGCAACACAGGCTTCTTTTCTTTCAATTGACCTTGGGAAGGTGCCAAGGCCTGGGCTAGGAGGACCCTACAATTCTCCTCTAGGCAGACTCTCAACCAAGGGGTCAAGTGCGAACTATTGCCTCCCAAGAATCGATATAAGGGAATCGGTCTGGGTGGCCAGGTTGACTGGTAATGACTTGAGAGACCTTTGCAATGACGTCTCTGTCAAGAGCCCCCTCTGCTGGAGTCTCCTCTCCAATGCCAAAAGAGGGCAAGTCGATCTAACGGTTTCACGCCTTCTTGATCTCTCTCTTAGTTTAACTCCATAATCACCTGATCAACCCTTTCTTGAAATTCTTAAGCATACAACCTAAAGGTGTTTGTTTTCTCTGTTGTCCACCCATCTTCCACCCGTGATTGGTGACGCACATGCACTCAGAGATTCGCTTTCCCATCTCCGGTCACTCCCCTCGTGGAGATCTTTCAGGCACCTCTTAGCAACTGATGAGTCGGTATAAAACCCCGACTCAGATTACTGGAGTAGACTCCTCAAGGAGATCCAGTGACACCACCCTAAGCCATGTGAGGTTCGCTATGGAACCACAGATAGAAGCTCAACTCTCACTTCGTAGAACAGGCCATGTCTCAGTCACACACAACCACACACCCAATACACTCCACCCTCCGTCCTATGTACCCGAGAGGTCATGGTTTCTTCTCACAAATGTAGAGTACTCTGGCGGCCTCAGGAGTTGATCAGATTCCCCTTCTTTCCTCTAGCGGACAGGCTGTTCCTGAGACCCGGGTCCTTACCACTCAGTTGGGCAGTGCTCCTGGGCTGGTTCCTGCGCCTCTCCGGGTTCCGTTGTGCTCTCAGAGCCGCCGCCCGGGTCTGCTGGAAGAATCGTCTTCCCCTACAGAAAATAGGACTGCTGGCACGCCAGGTGAAGTCTGTTTCAGCATCCCGGGGGCCGGACCCCGAAGACAAGGGAGGCAAAAAAATCACCGTCTCCACATCCTGGATGAGCACCCAGAAATGTTATGGGATTCTCAAAGAGAGAGACAGGACACTGAGGCTATAAGCAGGAAGCAGCATTTATTGATGACAGCACCAACTCAGTGGATTCTTATCCAAAAGTCGAGCTCTGATTGTAACATGGTGGGCAGTTTTATACCATTTTGTATTTCTGCATTCCTACACAGCCATAGATATTCCATATAAGGAAGGAAAACAAGGAAAACATTGATTGGCTGCCAAACTATAAGGAAACCAGCTTAATAATTTAAGCAGGTTTTCAGACTGCTGCGTCAATCAGAGAGTCCTGGGGAAGGGGGGTGCAGTCAGGAACTAACTTGTTGGAGTGGGAAATGGTCAGGCAGGGTCAGGCTGCCACAGTAGATCATACAATGAATATAGTGACTTACCTTCAAGAGATAGGAGAGAAAAGGTGAAGATAACAGGGAGAAAAGCTTGACTTTTCCCCAAATACCTTATATGTATATTTGATAAAAGAGAAACAAATAAAAAATCAAATAAGTAAAAATTCTGTGATACTAGTTTTGCACTTTCTTTAAAAAGGGGGAGGGAACTTATTTCTCACATGCCCTTAAAACCTGACTTTAATGGGTACATAGTAATTTATTATAGAGATACCCCAAGATTTATTCAACAAACCAAATTTTGTTTTGAAAGTATCTCAGCAGAAGGGAAAAATCATTCTATGAGAGAAAAATCCTAGGTTCTGGGTCAGCTTGCAGTTTTCTCTACGTTGAATCATATGATACTGCTGAAATTGGCTCCTTTGATCTGCTTAATATAAAGAGAATTAAAATATTAATCAAGCCACATTCAGACACTGCAGTGTGCTGATCAGCCCTGCAGCCAGGCCAGGAGGACACCTGCAGAACAAAGGAAGATTTCTGCTGGGAATGCTAACAACCCATTCCTCACAACCTTGAAGGGGAAACAGGAACCAACAGTCACTCTCTATGGCTAAAACCATGGGGAACCTATGGATTAAAAGCTGAGAACTGCCAGTGGGTCTTTCACTCTACATATTCTTACCTTTTCATGCTACATGCTCTTCCCCTTCCTCAATGTATGTCCATATCAAAGAAAATGGGTTAAACAGTCTTTTAAACTATAACTTACAGGTTCTAAAGAATATTATATAAGCTCAATTCCCAGAACACTCAGGGTCCCTCTCAGTGACTTTACTCTGTCTCTCACTGTCTCTCTCACTCTCTGCCTCTGAGAGGAGACCACACTCTGGAGTATTATCTCTTTTCTAATAAACTTTCTCTTTGACTAACTTTGCCATGGGTGTTGAATTCTTTCCAAACTCTCTGCAAAAGGACCCTCTTCTTCTCTTGGTGCAGGGCCTGGTCTTCTCCTCCTTGGGGAAATTGGCTTTGTCCCTCATTATGCTGACACGCCAATGCATATGGCCCAGCTTTGTGGTTCTTACTCCTCTGACCCTGGGCAAACCTGTGACCTCTCTTGCCTCTCCTCCCAAACCCAGAAGAATCCCAACAGGCTCAGGAGATGGCTGTGAGGACCAAAAAATTTCTAGGCAGCAAGGGTGAGGTGAGATACAGTTACGACAGAGGAGAGGTGGGGCTGAGAGGTGGAATGAGAAGTATGAGTGAGAATTCTTTTATAACCCTTTGCAGAACAATTCTAAAAATAAGGCCGAAATCCATTCCCTAGCTGTGCCAGGGCTGCAAACACATTATCAATTATCCCAGTTATGCAGACAGAACTCTGCAGGGCTAGTTTGTAATTAAAGGACATTTACACAGAATGAAATTCTAGTTTTTCATGCAGTGCTGTTCAAAGAGGGTTCTTTGAGTTGCACTCTCATCTGTGCACC
The DNA here is from genome assembly GCF_000151845.1 of Pteropus vampyrus. Taxonomy (NCBI): domain Eukaryota; kingdom Metazoa; phylum Chordata; class Mammalia; order Chiroptera; family Pteropodidae; genus Pteropus; species Pteropus vampyrus. The sequence continues at coordinate 4,096,946 of NW_011888941.1, forward strand.
ACTGTTTTCTGCTTTAAAATGGTCTGTGCCCTTCTTGCGATTCAGAAGCCCTGGCTGGAGTGTTCTGGGCAGCGCTGCAGGGCTGGTTTCCACAGAGGTTGCTCAGGGCCTCCCCGCAAAGCATGGATGGGAAATTGCCTTTTGGGACTCCTGCCAGGTCCCCTGGGAAATGGAACAGCCATCCTCAAATGTAGACTTAGATGTTCCGTGACCCAGGGTACCCAAAAGAAGCAGAGAGAAGTTCATTGGACTTTTTTTTCTCCCCAGTAAGGCAGAGCTGTGTGCACTCAGTAAATTAGGAGCTATTGGTGAGATGCTTCTCAGAAGCGAGTGAGCCCTTTCAGCGTGGCTGTTTGTGGTCCTGAATTATAGCTAACTGGAAATTGAAGCTGTAAGCAGCACCTCGACCATCGGCAGCGGGTCAAGGGCCTACTGGCCGACTCACACAGTTCCCAAGTGTTTCCAGTGCTTGATAATGCTTGCTAGCATTGAGACAAGGCCAGTAAAATGCGAATTGGATGGAGACAAATGTGCCACAAAGGTAGAGAGAAATCCTCCAGCAGATGTGTGTGGAAATTAATGGTGTGGTGATAACAAATCTCAGTGCCCAGTTCCCCGTACAGCAGTGAACCCAGAAAAGGGCCCCCTGACAACTGTTCGTTTCACAGAGCAGGGAGCCTCCTAAGAATGGAAAGAAAGTCTGAGGTGTGGAGGAAACAGCGGGGGCGGGAAGGGGGAATGGACCGCTTTTTGTTTAGTGCACTTGATACTCATGAAGGAGCTTCCCCAGCCTGTGTCAGGAATACAATTCAGCGTGTGCTTCCCAAAGCTTTCTATAAAAGATTGAATATTTGTTGAAGAAAGTGTTTTTTTACCCTCCTTCTGCAACTTTTCAATCTCTTTCCTCTTTCCTCGTCTGCTCCTCCCCAGGAAAAGAACCAGGGTAACTAAGTGGGGGAACAAAACCTGCACTCAACCTGAAGGACGCATCACAGAGGACGCATTTCTAGGTCAGCTCTGGACCTTTCTCTGGGTCTGGACATCCAGAGTCATTTCAACAGGGGAGTTTTGTAGGCTTAACAACATAGATACAGCTCAGACTCTCAAACCTCAATGCCCTGGCGGGCTAGTGATTGGCTTTTAAAAGACTTGTTTGTTTAATTAAAGGAGAAGGAAATAAGATGAGAAAGACTCCACTTTGATGAAATTCTGATATTTAAAAGTAGCACCCAAATACAGATTCTATAGAGTACAGATTTTATGGTGGAAAATACAGTGCAGTTAAGTCGAAAGAATTGCTGGATTTGGCCTTTGAAGACCTGATCTTACTAGTGGAGGAAATTTTGCAAGTCACCAGTGGTCTGCGAGCACTTCCGGGCTCATCTCCTATTTTTCCTGCTCTAGACCCAAATCAGCCCTTTCCCCAAGGACTCCTTGTTCCTCTTAATGGAGAATAATACTTAGAAACTAAAATGTGGTTACCAGGTGTACTCATCGTTACTGAGGCATCGTTGCTTCTAAATCCTTTTGATGGAGACAGGTAAACGGTATATTTTTTCAAAATCACAGACACACACCGGTATCTTCAATTTATAGAAATTTAACACCATGGAGTTCTTCTTCAGTATTTTTTACTCAATGTTTCTATCTCCCTTCTTCCACGTGAGAATTTTGGAAGGTCACTGTGTTTACTCATTTGCTCTATTCTGCAACGTACTCAAAACATGTCAGAATCATAACGTCAATACCACAGCCAACAACAGAACTACTCGGTGAAGAGTTCTTTGCAGATCGTTTTGCCCTGAGAGCAAGTCTCACTAAGTGTGTATGCTTGGGGTACCATGTTTGGGTTACTTAAGCTAAACATTTTCTTCTGTTACCAATTAGGTATGTAGCATAATCATGTATTTCTGTTTATACAGCTTTAGAGTGCTTTAAAAAACCTTTTAATATAATTTTACTTTTGAATTAAATTTAATTGTATAATGAAAACCCATGTAAGTATATTGTTTTCTATTAGTAGAGATGTATTTTCAACATAAACTCCTAGAAGTAGGATTGCTGGGTCAAAAAATAAATGTAGATGTAATTCTGTCACATATCCAGAACAGTCTCTCCAGCTCAAGGTCGGTTAATTAGCAAGCTTAATTCTATCTGCAACCTTAATGCCACTTTGCCACTTAACCTAATATATTCGCATATTCCAGGATTAGGACATGGACATCTTTGGAGGCCATTTTTCTTCCTACTATGGTTTCCTACCATGATATTGGCTACTACCATTGCTGCATTTCTTACAACCACCTCAGAGGAGCCGGTAAACTTTTCCACATGAAATCTAGTTCTCTCTAGAGCTGAGAATTTGTCAGGAAGGTTTTCTGTTCATTTTCAGTATTCTTGATTAAGCTTGGGATCCCACAGTACTTAACAACCAGCCCTGGAAGAAGAATGGCAAAGTAATCGCAGTTCCAAGACTTTTTTTGCCTGAACCAGTGTCTGAGAAGCAGCAAGGACCCCTTTCTTATATTCTTCCCAGTGAAGAATGATGACAAAGCTGGGAGCAAATGTTTTCTCATTTGAAATTAGCTTATTCTGTTACCTATTCGAATCATTCAAGTCACCGACCTGTGAGTGCAAACTTGGGACCGAACACTCTAAAATGAGCTAAGTTAGTCCAAAGTTGGAGAGTAGATGGGGAGAGAGAAATAATTACGATTTGAAATGAAAATGAAGTTGCTCTTTACTTTCCACAGTTGAAACCTAGTTGTACTCCTGGCTCAGAGTAAGACTTTCTACATTCTCTTTCAAGATAAAAAGCAGATTTTAAAAATATGCAGAGACATGTATGCTCCCTCCTGGCCCTTCATCAACATAAGCCACATTGAGGAGTCCCCTCTGGTGTCGTGTCTCATTCCCCAGCCTGGGCTGTTCTGTTGCCCTTGGCAGGCATGTGCCTGAGTCCCTACATGTCCCGGAAGTGTCTTGAGACATGTCAAGTTTGGGATCCCAGGGGCACATGGCACATGCCTTCATTGAAGACATGGAGTAGAAAGGGGTTCCCTTAGTTAACGGTGATTCATGGAGCCCATATTTAGCTCATAATGGTACTTTATTAAGCTCTTCTTACTTGAAACTGTATTTCTAGATCCAGTTTCCTTTCCTTATTCTCTCCTTTTTGGGGTGTGGGATGGGATTGGAGGAAAGAGATGCTGTGGGTGGGAAGATCTTTCTTACTTGTTCAGTTATGTTTCTCTCTCTCTCTCTCTCTCTCACACACACACACACACACACATCTCTGGCTATAAACTAGATCTAAATTGTTTTAAAGCCTGACTTTAACTTCGTGATAAACCACCATTCACTGCTTTGAATTTTCTGAAATTGAAAACACTTGGCATATTGTGCCCCTAGGCACCAGAGGGAAAGTATTTTCTTGTCCACAGAGATGTCACTTCTTTTTTCCAGCAAAAATCTGCCCTGGAGCAGAGCTCAGCTGTGGGCCTGAATAAAAATGTGACTAGAAAGTAATAATATGAAAGACTTTTTTTCTAACCAATGACTATTGTCTCCTTCAGAATGGTCACTAAAAGGCTGAGTATTTATTCCAGTTAGTTCCTTTAGGAAATCTGACTTGAGCCACTGCTTCGCATTTTGAAGTAAGGTTAATTTCCACTGTTAACAAATCTCCATCCTTGAGGATGTTTTTATTTTTGGAACCAATGCAAAGTTCTTCAGAACTTTGGTGAGAAAGGCAGGTGATCAAGCATGATAACACCATATTTGATTCAAAAATAAAGATATTACCCTAGTGATTCTCAAAGGAGGCCACAGCCTATGGTGGCATGTCTGAGTCTTAGAGAGGGAGAGAATGCATACATTTATACACAATATTATAATTATATATTTGAAAAAGGGAAAAGCACCTATTTGAAACCTTAAATAATATTCAGGAAAAACATGTGATCTTTTAGGTTTGTAAAGAAGAGAGTAAGTTTATAAAATTTTAAGAATTTGCTCTAAAATAATGAAGGAAATGTTTCTGTGTAGCAAGAAAACAACTGTGAACATGAGCTCCCCTAAGGGGCTTGCCCTAGGACTCCGCCACTGCTCTCTCTGAAATCTGGCTGTAGCTGCCACTGCCTTTGCTGGTATTTCTGCCTCAGATTCAGGGTCTGATTGCTCAGCTGGGAAATTTGCCTGAGCCCAGCCACAGAGAGGCTGGTAAAGTGAATAAGCTTCATAAAGATTCAAAAGGTGTAGGAGGTCTCAAATCTAGGAAGCCTGGACCAAACGAACAACAGATGTCCCCTCTGTGACTCTGAGTGGAAAACAGGAAAGGAGCAGTATTTTTTGCCTGGGTCAAGGGAGAACAGAGATATGGGACTGACAGTGTACGAACTGAAGAAGTAGGACTAAGTCCCGTTATCACTCTACCACCCCTTTTTCCTGCAGAAATCTTGGAGATGGTGTGGATGTCCACAGATTGTAGAATCAGAGGTTCAATATACTCTTACCTTGATCTCATGGAGTCGATGGGCCCCAGATGTTGTTATAGGATCAACCTCTTTCAATAACAAAATATCTTTGAAAATAAAGAAAACCTACATAGGGTAAATTATTCCAAACCATAGTAAAGTAGCTAGCATGTTCTGTGACTCTATCAAAGTCTGGCCCTAACGGGCTGTGTATCTACAGGCAAGCCACGTAACCTCTCTGGGTTTTTATTAAATGAAATGTTCTAGAGGGCTTTGATCAATATTTTGCACTCAGTGTTCACAAGTTAGTCCATTTGTTTTAGGAAAAATTTTTTCCTATGCTTTATTGAGTTATAATTTACATAAAGCACAAAAGTATAAAGTATACAACTTAATGACTATTTTAGTTTGGGCTGCTAAAACAAAAATGTCATGGACTGGGTAGCTTAAGAAACATACATTTATTTCTCACAGTTCTAGAGACTGGGAGGTTCAAGATCAAAGTGCTGAGAACTTTGGTGTCTAGTGAGAGCCAGCTTCCTGGTTCATCAATGGCTGTCATCTGGTTGTGTTCTCATAGCAGAGCGTAAAGAGACAGGAAACAAGATCCTAGTTCCATTCTGGAGGGCTCCACTCTCATGACATAATCACCTCCCAAAGGCCTCATCTCCAAATACGATCACAATAGAGGTTAGGGTTTCAACTTATGAATTTTGGAGGGTCACATGCAGTCCATAAAATGACTTTTACATATATACAAGTACACACACACACACACACACACACACACACACACACACACACAAACAATCACCATCCTGATCAAGAGATATGGAGTATTTCTTATATCTAGAACACTGCTCTGTACCTTTTCCAGTCAATTTTCCCAAACTAGCTACTATTGTGACTTACACACCATAATTTAGTTTTGCCTGTTCTTGAACTTCATATAAAATAGAATTATACAATGTAATGTACTTTTTAATATCTGACTTCTTTTATACAATATAATATTTGAAAATTCATTCATGTCATTTTAGGTAAAATTCAAAAGATTAGAATTGATCATTTTGAAACAGAAAAAATATTCTTGGCTTTTAAAATATTTTGGAAAGATTTTTGAGGACAGAAGAGGATACAATGGTGTTTCCTCAGAGATTTGTGATCTTGGTGTGAGCTGCAGAATGTGATTCCAGTACTGATTCCAGACTCCCAAAGATTTTAGTAACAATAACAGTGAGGAAATGAGGAAGGAGGGTATGGAAAAGGGGTGAAGGAGAGGGGCAGGCGAGAGAAAAGGCAGAGGCGACTGGCTAGCTGCAGGAGTTTGCGCTTCCTCTTTTCTGGCAGAGAAAGTTCTCTCAGACATGAAGCACAGTTGTGTAAACAGATCTGTGCCTGGAATTTAAGGAAGGAGGGAGGGGAGCCAAGTAAGGCAGAGACCACTGGAAAACAGAAAGAACTTGCCTGAAATAGAATAGCTCACGCCTTCGGAACAGAGCTCCTTGAGAATTCATCAGGCACAACTGAAAATCAGACACAGTGCAAACAAAAGCACAACCTTGTACCATGCTGTTCATCCACCTATGATATCATTGTCCCTTATTCTGGCCCCACGTGGGCTGATGGAAGAACTAGACGAGATGAGGACCTGATGAGTTAAAGGCTTGTCACATACCAGCCAAGTGAGAGTGGCGTTGGCAAAGGCCATGTTCCCAGTCCCTACCTGACCAGCTGCTCCCAGCATAAAGGCGCTTCTAACTCTCAGCAAAATGAAGAGAGCATCGTAATTGTGAAATATTTTGTGAGAGATAGATTTCTACCTTTCGAATTTTTGTTCATGAACAAATAATACCATACACGAAAACTTCTCCCAACTATTGTCTTCTGCATAACTGATTTTTACCTCTTTATCTGCATTTTTCTTAACCATAAGTATTTTAATAAGGTCTTTCAAACTTTTCTTTCACTCTGGCCAAGGTGATCTTGCATTCTATTCTATTCTCTGGTCACTTTTTTCCCCCTGTTCTATATTCAGATTCCACAGGTCTAGGGACAGCGGAAGGACTGGGTGATACTGCTTTCTACCGAACCCTTTGGCCTGCCTGAAATCCTATCTTGATAAAAACAATGTAAAGTCCAGGGCTAGTGAAAAATTGTTTCATGCTCCAAAGTGGCCATTTCCAACATGGATGAGAAAAAAAATGGAATGAACAATAAGATACCAGGATCCACTTTTAGAATGGCTAAAAAAAAACAAAAAAACAAAAAACAAAAAACCTGACAATAGCAATTTCTGGCACAGATAGGAAGCAACTGGAACTCTCATTCATTGCTGGTGGGAATGCAAAATGGTGCAGCCACTTTGGCAGACAGTCTGACAGTTTCTTCAAAGCTAAACATACTCTTACCATATTATCCAGAAATTATACTCAGGTATTTACCCTATTGGTTTGAAAACTTATGTTAACTCAGAAACCTATGTGCAAATATTATAGCAGCTTCATTCATAAGTGCAAAAACCTGGATGTAAGCAAGATGTCCTTCAGTTGATGAAAGGATAAACAAACTGTGGTACGCCCATATAATGAGATATTTAAAAGAAAGAAACTATCAATCCACTCAACGACATGGATTGACACTGAATTATGCTACATATAAACACATTATACTAAGTGAAAGAAGCTATCTTGGAAAGGCTGTATAAACTACGATTTCAATTATATGATATTCTAGTAAAGGAAAAACTACGGAGATGGGAAACAGATTGGTGGTTGCCAGGGGCTTGGAGAGGAGAAGGGTTGAATTAGAGGAAGCACATAGAATCTTTTTAAGGCTGAGACACTGTTTTGTATGACACTAGTTGTGGAAACATGACTCTTTGCTTTGATCAAAACCCATGGAGTCTTAGAGCACCTTAGAGTAAACCTTAATGTGGGCAAATAATAAAAATTAATTAGTAGGTTAAGAGATTGCAAGGTGCAATGCAGACTGACAAGATGATCTGTGTTACAAATGTATGACATATCTCACTGAAGAAGGTGAGAGAAAAGATGCTGTCCTGAGTAACTTTGAGAATGAGTGGAGTTGATAAGATCGAACACAAAATAAACTGTACGTATACACTTGAACTCTAGTTGATAAAATTGTTTCTTAGAGGTGTATGAGTTAACAATTCTGACATTGCTGTACATGCATACTTGGATTCACAGAATTACTAAAAGATGGTGGATGGTGGAGTAGAAGTTTACAGAGAAGCAAAGGGGAAGCCTAGAAAGAAGCAAGTGGTGCTCTAGAGAGTCAGTTTGAGACATCAGTATGGACTCATGTTTAACTTAATGTAGATGCAGATGGATAAATATAGAAATAATTATGGATATGTGTATACACACTGGTAAATACACACTCATATATGTCCAAGCTCTATCTACCAAGAGGGCCTAGAAGCAATGACACTCTAGCAGCAGTGAGCACACCTGATGCTCAGATCTTGGTTTTTAATTCCATTCTTCACTAAAAGGAAAAAGGGCTCCTTGGAAACGGCTGAGTCTAGGATGATGCAAGGAATATACCTGGAAACGAAACTGGAGCATCTTGTAGTGCCAGAAAATAAAGAAGAATTCAAAAAAACAAAATGATGCAGTTATGTCAAAAGGACACAGGAACCAACTGAAAGAACTCCCAAATGCCAAAGCTAGAACAATTTAAGCAACAAAATTATGTAACATTGGATCATAACCCAAATGATAATATCCAAGTGTCCATACTTAAATAAATGATTGAATAAATAAATGAGGAAAGGAATAGACACATCTCCTTTGCAGAATTCCAAATAATTTATGTATACCCACCTCCTCTCGAAGAGGTAGAATACAACTCCCACCATCAAGTGTGGGTTGAGCTTACCGACTTCCTTCCATAGGGTACGGTATGGACACAGGTGCTGTGGGAGTGAAGGGATCAACTTTGTAGCAGAGAAGACTGACAGACACTGTCTCAGATGGTCATAGTCAACATCATCAAAGATAAATCATGCTGATAGCACGTACCCTTGACCTGATGTGACAAGAAAGCCATTTTACTTCTGCGCTCTTCCTTCCCAAATCCCATAACCCCACTCTAATCATTAGAAAAACACCACACAAACCTAAATTGAGAGATTGTCTACAAAATACCTGACCAGATGTTGATGTAAATAAGACTAACTCTATCTTTACACATCCCCCTATTTCTTTTCTCTTTGATATTTCATGCTGTGAACTCATCTAACTGGTCTCAGCCAGCACCAAAGCCTCATAGTTAGTGATGAGCTGTGTCCTATAAGCCTACACTACATAACCATAAAGATTACCATCAGTAATGGCCAGAATGGCATAGCAACTGAGATAAATATAACATATACTAGGTGGTTGTGTCAATCTTCAGCAATTATCCATCATAAGGCCACCAGAGGGTAGGTTCCTGGCTCATGCTGCATTCTTTGTCCCTTTGTCTTGACAATCATTAGGACCTCAGCTACACTATAAAACATATACAGTAACAGCTGTCTAGCAGTGGAGATTAGCTGTGAAGAGTATAGGGTCGTCTTTTGCTTCAAGTCTATCCCTGTAGGTAAGTTCTACAATAAATTCTGTTACAATCCATGTTGTCTGCATTTAGGTCTTAAGATACCTTCACTGTACCTTCATTCCACATTCAAACAACTCATTAACAACAAAGAAAGTCTGAGAACCTATCACACTCTCTAGGCACCTAAGGAGACATGATGATTCAGTGTAACCTGTTGGCCTGGATACGATTCCAGGACAGAAAAAGAACATTATGTAAAAACTAAGGATATCTGAATGAAACATCGACTTAGTTAACAATTATCATCCATCACTGTGGGTGCATTAATTGTGACAAATGTACCACAGTAACGTAAAACGTTAACAACAGGGGACAGGGTGTGCAGGATAAGACAATTCTCTGCATTAGATTTGCAACTTACTACAAATTTTATTCTAAAATATGCAGTTTATTTCAAATGGAATAGATGAATATAGCTAATATTTATACTGAGGTAAGGAAAATTTTGTTCACCAGAATTCCTCTGAGTTTCATCAGAAATGTAACACTTTGTTTGAATGATCTGCTTTGAATAAGTGCTTTTGGAATCGAGGGTGAGCCTCCATGTTCCAAAGGAGAGAGATAAGGAGAGTGATATGTTTTGCACGAGGATATATTCTGTTCCAGAGAGGGCTCAGAGCAAGACGTGGGTGAGAGAAGGTTTGGGAAGTCAAGGGAATGGCTGCAGGAAAATTACAATGAACCAGGAGAAAGCTTCCTCGACCCTCAAGTCTTCAGGAAAGTCTTCTGAGTTGTGAAATTTTTGGTGGGAGTGAATTTTTAAATTTTTCATAGGAAACTGGTGAAGGGGCTGTGTTGGGGATAAAAAATAAAAAGGAATGAAGAAAGTCAATGCTCTTCAGCCATTGTAAGGATCTACAATTACTTAAGTTCTCCAGATACTAAAAGGAGCCTTCAAAGGACACCGAATTGTCTGGAATTGAGGGTTTCAGGGTGATGAGACCTAGATATCAAGATGACGAGACCCCTAGATAATGTATGGGCAGATACTGTTTTAAATTATTCGCTCAAACTGAAAATTATTCCTCAATAATTAGAAGTCGAGAATTGCCTCTGATCATTGAGGATTTTCACTAAGTCAAGAGTCTGCTCTGAATCAGTGCTATTCCTTATTACACAGACACACAATCACACACACACAGACATACACAAATGCCATGGTTGGATGTTGGCCAACTTGTGAAGCAAGCTAGTGTCATTTTTTGTTTTTTTTTCCCCATCCTACTTGTTTTCAATGTCCTTTTCCCTTCACTTTCCCCTCAAACTCTATTTCTATGATATTTCCTATATCTTCTACAAGTCACAATACCATAATCTCAAGAATTAAGTTCCACTGGCATTTGCCCTAAAATAATAAAACTCGGTATGGTAGCGGTGGGGGGTGGGGTGGGGGAGCGGGGGTGAAATCTAACAAATTAACTTCAATGCTCTCAGGTATTGGGGGTGGGCTACTGGTGTTCGAAGCACATATCCGTGCAAGTGGCGTCCCTGGATCAGCAGTATCGATATCGCCTGGGAACGTGTTAGAAGGGCATGTTCTTGGGCCCCACCCTAGACCTGTGCCATCAGCAGCTGGGGGTGGGCTCAGGAATCTGTATCCTAATAAGCCCTCCAGGAGATTCTGCTGCTCACCCAAGTCTGAGAACCACTGATTTAGGGACTCCCAACTCTTCTCACCTAAGCCAAGTTGTGGAGTAGGGATCATGCACTACGAGTGGTTCCAATTTGATTACACATTAGAATCACCTGGGACCTTAAAAAACAACCCCTGCCTGGGTTTCACTCCCAGAAGTTCTGAGTCTTATGTTATTTTTTTAAAAAGCTCCCCAGTGGTTTTAAAGTGCGGTGGTGGTAAGAACCTCTGCTGCACAATCCAACCTTCCTTCTCAAGACTCTGGCTTAAACTTGAGCTAACGAGAGCAAACATCAGAGTCCCCTGGAGGGTTTGTTAAGCTACATCGGAGTTCTGATTCAGCAGGTCTGGGGTGTGGTCCAAAATTTTGCATTTCTAACAAGTCCCCAAATGTGCTGATGCTGTAGGTTGGGAAACCACACTTTGGGAACCACTTGTCTAAGGTTCAGATCTGAGTGGATAACTAACACCCAACTGCCATCTTGTCTATCCTCGATGTGTACACAGAGGGACTTTTGAAAGGCATTGGGTTGGGTTTGATTTGAAATATGGCCTATCTGTCCCCTTCCCATCTCAGCTCAGCTCCTCTTCTCACATCCTGTATCCTATGGGGCACACAAGGTGTGGTCTGCTGAACAACGGTCCGAGAAGATGTCTATATGCTAATCTCTGGATCCTGTAAATGCTCTCTCATTTGGCAAAAGAGACTTTGCAGATGCTGAATAGGTTAAGGCTCTTGAGATGGGAAGAGTGTCCTGGATTATCAGAGTGGACCCAACGTAATCATAAGGGTCTTTATAAGAGGGAGTTGGAGGGACGTTTGACTCAGAAGAGGAGAAGGAGATGTCACAACAGAAGTAAGATGCTATGTTGCTGGATTAGAAGATGAAGAACTGGGGCCCAGGCCAAGGAATTTAAGAAAAGGCAGCTCCAGAAGCCGTAAAAGGCAAGGAAATGGATTCTTCCCTTGAGCCTCAAGAGAGCATGTGGCCCTGCCGACACTTTGATTTTGAAGCAATGAAACCGATTTCGGACTTATGGCCACCAGAACTGTGAAGAAATAAATGTGTGTTGAATTAAGCTACCAAGTTTGTGGTAATTTGTTACAGAAATCATAGGAAACTTATGCATACATTTTTACACACAGCAAAAGGAACTAGAGGCCCCGGGAGGAGTGAAAATCATGGATGGAGTTTTCCAGAAAGTTTTCCTATAGTTCACTTTCTCTCCACAACCCTGTGAGTAAGAAGGAAGGTATTAGTAGGGTTCCTATTTCACAGATGAGAGAAAAGTTCTGGCCGCTGTTCCATACTGTCCCATAGTACACAGGAGATCCAGGATTCCAACCTAGATCTTCAGATGCCAGATGCAGGGCTCTGTCTCACATTTTCTGCACATCTCCCCTCTGCTGGCCTAGCACACCTCCAAAGGTAGTTTCCTTCCTCAAGAATAATAATTTTCTTTCTGCTTGTCACCTGCAAGAAATTACTCCCAGTGCCTCCATCCCTAAGCTGTTGTTTTGCACACCATCACTTGGCAAGAATTAAGTCACTGCTGCTCGGAAAGTGCTAGGACATCTGCTTGCGATCATTGTCCTCAGGGAACCAGGCTCTCTGTCATTGCAGCCACCCCTCTCCCCAGCAGGGCCCAGAGCATGTTTTTGGAGGCATTTAGGAAAGGAGTTAGAATGGAAACAGAATGTTGGACAAAAACTGCCTTTCAGAAGACTTCACTGTTCAAGCCTGACGAGCCCCAGGCTTTTAAACACGCCCCACCCCCACTCACCAGTCAGTCATTGCTTGTCCCACTCTGCCCTTGAATGGAGAAAGCGAATTGTCATGGTGCAAGCAAGGTCATTTCTGCAGGCCTGGCATGGGACAGGACCTCTCCCATGAAATGGCTGCATGAAATGGGTCATGTCCTGGCTAGAAATATAGGTGCTCCTCCATCTGGGGGGAGAAGTGTGAGAACAAAGGGTGAGTACAATATTCTGGTGTGCATTGGGGACTGGGGAACACAGACCTGTGGTGCAGGTAGAGGTCAAGGGCCCTAGCATCACTTTGATCATGGCAGGCTCTGACCACAGGGTAATTCTCACTCACAGTACACATGCATGTGTAATAGAGTTCATACCTATCACTTCACGAGACCCCCCCAACAACCCTACGAGGATCTCACTCTGCAGATGAGGAAACAGAGGCATGGAGTCTCCAAGAAACTTGCCCAAGGTTGAAGCAGCTGAGAAATGAATGGCAGGGTGGGGATTTGAACACTGAGTGTCTGGGTCTGTGCTCTGATTTACCACAATACACAGCTTTCTAATAATGAGCAGAGTTTTTTCCTCTCACACCTCATCCAATCTTTTGTTGTCTCCCCTAAGAGCTGAGTAAGAAAATCTAGAATCTCTGCCTTCCACCCCGCCCACTCACACCCTCATTTTCTTTCCACAGGAAGCCATTTGCGTCAGAGAAAAAGAGTAAAGGAGCTGAGGCCCCGAGAGGTTAGAGAAGTTGCCAGAAATCATATAACCATATGGACTCTGATGGTTTGGCTCCAAGGCTCATAGTTTTAACCGTTATGTGAAATTGGGGGTAAAAATGAGCCTAACATTTTTGTTTTTGTTTTTCAGTTTTAATGAGGAAAATGTACTCCGTATGCTTAACTTAATGACTGCCACATAATAAGGCCTCAATAAACACCACCGAACATTATTACTACTGCCAAGTATTAAATAACACAAAATGCCATGCTGAGCACTGTTGAATTTTTCCTGTTTTCTATCTTTGCTATAGCATGGCACTTATTGCTGTCTTTGATCTCATGCTTACGTTTTGATTTTTTATTTTATTTTACCCACAATTCAAAGGTCTGGTAGAGGAGACACATTTTGCACTGTCTGTTTGGGGCCATCCATGTTTGGACCAGTAACCCAGCAGACCACAGCCAAAGCTGTGAGACCAGGAGTTCTCTTATGACCCAATCATAAATCAGGATGAGCTAATCAGATTCCCTCTCAGGAGTTTGGAATCAGGAATCCAAGATACTGAGAGAAGATGGATCTCAGATTGAAAGATCTCACAGAATTGGAGCTGGTGTCAGCTCCTGAGTAAACAAAAACCCCTTTGACACCAGAGCTGTGTGAGAGTAGAGAAGCCACCACTCCACCTGGAAGGTGAGTCCTTGGAGAGTGGAACAGATGTGGTCAGAGAAGAGATGCCACGAATTCCATTCAAGGCGAGGAATTAGCTTCAATCCTCAGAATTCAATTTCAGCCTTGGATAGCCTAACCGTATTTCCTGTTCCTCAATTTCTGAGCAATTGCCTTTCTGAAATTTAGCTAATTTCTTCTTCACTTGGCCTAGTTTGAGTAGGTTTCTCTTCCTTGAAATATACCTGAGTTGACAAAAATTTCCAAAGAGATTCAGAGGAGAACTTTATTTAGGTGAACAGTTTGCAAACTGGGGAGACTCAGCCTCTTGTGGAAAAATCAAGTGTGCTCCACTGAGACCAAGGGGAAGTTGCCTTTTACAGAGAAAGTTCTTGCCCAGGTTCCCAATTAGGTGCATTTTATGTAAATGATGTTTTCAAATTCCTACAGTTCTGACTCTTCTGAATCATGCAGTTATGATTGGTTTGTATGGTGAGTTCTGATTGGTCGTCACAGAGCAGTTCTGATTGGTCAGTATGGATGCAAATGAGGATATAGTTGTGCAGCTCAGTTTGGATGAGGCAGGTTTCAGTTCATTGGTGGAAAGACAAAATCAGGAACTCCCTTGTAATGGTTAACTCAGATGACAATAGCGAAATACAGGGGGTTGAAAGCTCAGTCTGTGGCTTTTCCGAAATGCAGAGGTCTCCGTCGCCAGTGTCTGCTAGACTATGGTTATGAATTTGGGCCTAGGTATCCGTGGGACGTCCTTCTAGGCCAATGTATTTCCTCTCAGAGTTCACACCTGAGATTAACTATGCCTCCCCTGCAGAGCAAACTCGTTGAGTATTGGGATAGTTCTTTCATAGGCTCTTAGCAATGAAAGTTGGGAGGGTGAATAGTGCAGTGGTTCTCAAAGAGATGTCCACAGACAATTGGGATCCCTTAAACCTTTCGGGAAATCTGCAAAGTCAATACTTTTCTCATAATAATACTAAGCACAATGTTAAAAAATCATAAATGAGTAAAAGTTTTATTCAAAATGTGAGATAGATCGCTTGATTTTTAATGCGACAGTGTGAGAATTTATTGATATTACTTGAAATTTCTCACTGCAACTACCACTTTCGAGCTTTGGTGTGGTATTACAAAAGAATATCCACAATTATCTGAAAAGGAGTGGCTAATCTAAAATACTCTCTATTCCAATTATGTATTTAGTGAAGCTGGATTTTTTCATGCACTTCAACCAAAACAATATATTGCAACAGATGGAAAGAAAATGGAGATATGAAAATCCAGTTGTCTTCTTAATAGACAAATATTAAAGAAACTTGCGAAACTTAAAACAATGCCATAAATATGTTTCATTAATGTTATTTATGCTAGCATGTAATGAGTTTATTGTTTTAAATGAATTAACAAATACATAAACGAGATCTCAACTTTCATTTCAAATATAGTAAATGTTAATAGGTATAATCCACATAAACAAAGGCTTTGGGTTTCTCCATAGTTTTTAGAAGTGCAAAGAGATTCTGAGTCCAAAAAGTTCAAGAACGAGTAATGTCCCACTAACCACATAAGTACCTTCAGCAGCATTTCTGAGAATGGTCATCTATTCTCAGCTCCATCTTTTTCTGGAATAGGAAGCTTGCTAATTTTCCAGTGGTCTTATTCTGTATATTGACCTGAAATCTGCATTCTCATAGCCTTCATCCATTAGTTCCACTTCTAGCCTAGACAATCATACAAAATAATGTTTTTTTCAAATACCTTCACCCATTTGAAGGCAGCCATCTGGACTTCTCTTTTCTGGAACAAAGTGGTCCAAATTCTTCAGTGCTGTCTTCTGATTTGCTTAGTGAATCTTTCATCCTCTCACTTGAACATATTTGTATCCATTCCAGTTTTTCACTGTCCCAAAGGATTTCTCTTCACTGCATTCAAGGTTAAGAGTATTTCTTAGATTGCTTTTGCTTTTATAAACCTTACCTTACAATAGTCGATAGCTTCTACAGTAATGTTTACCAGATTCAATGATAAACTGACATGTTTTCTGACTTCTTTGTATACTTTCATGAGTATTCACCCCTTTTTTTACTGAAGATGTTACCAGAGAGTGGGGATCCTCTCCTGGTGTGTAGTCCGGGTTCTTGATGTTTTGAACAAAGAATTGAGCAAGACACCAAAATGCAGTAGAAAACAAAGTACACTTCCAGACGTGGAAGCAGGCCTGAGCACGAGAAGCGTGGCTCTAAAGGCCTGGTAACAAAGCCTTTGGGGTTTTTATTCCTATTTTCTGTGGGTGGCTACTTTTCTTAGAGGGGTGGGCTTCCTTGATTGGCAATCAAGATTGACAGGCCTCAATGATTCATTTTTGCTTTCTGCGCATGTTTGTTTCAGAATTCAGTCTGTTATAATGATATTAATGAACTTCCAGGAATATGCATCATATTATAATGATGGTATAATGAGGCTCAGGTGAGTTGAAGGTTGTTGAGGTCTTCATTGCACAGGTGCAAGTGACTGGTTTAAACTGATACCTAATTCTCTTCCTACTTGTTTCTTTGTGTGAGTTAAAAAAATGCCTTCTGGCTTGCTTAATTGTGGGTGAATTAGGGCAGACCCCTTCTAGGATAGGATGACATCAATGTCTTTGCAGGCAGACCCCAAATCCCCTAACTTTTTCCTGCCTAATTCTTTTCTAAGAGTAATGAACCCTCTTATTATTAGTATAGATGTTGAGGGACGGGAGGTCTCTTCTTCCATATCTGCTTCCTGCTGAGAATGGCCGTAGTCACTGCCTACAGAGGTTTCATAGAGCTCTTTCCCTTTCTGCCTCATTCAGGGTGGGGTCTTGGGTTGCCTGCTAAAGTGCCACCTCAGCCTCTAGACAAGGAAAAGAAGATACAAACTTATTATTTAAATTATATATCTATTAATTTCTATTGTCAATTTGCCTATTAAGCGAATAAAGGGAAATAAGCTTGGTCAATATATTTCTTAAAGAGTGAAAAAAAGACCCCTCTCAGAATCTAAGAGCTCTGTCTGGCTTAACACCATTTCTGCTAACAATGGGCTAATGACCCTTATCAATAGCCAGAGGATCTGAGTCGCCAGTTTCAGTATAATTATCAGGATTTGAGAGAGAGGGCCTTTTTCCCTAAAAAAGGAAGAAAACTTAACTAGACTTACTAAAAAAGTTAAGAACTCTGCAAGAGATGTCCCATTTCATTTCCTGCAAAAAGATTAAGAATTTTATAAGTGACGTCCCATCTCAAAATGATACAACTGTGAACTCCTCCTTTCCCCTAACTCCATTTTCATGTGGAGGTAACTCTACCAAAGCAATACCTTGATCTCTTAGCTCTTAGCCATATTCCCTTCTCTCCAGGAAAGGAGACTTATCTAGGCACATGTGAGGCAGGCATGTGGCTTGTAGTGCTGCCAATGGCAATATGAGTTCAACTCAGAGGTTCAGAATTAGCAAGCCAATTTGTTGCCAAATCTACCCTCTTTCTCCAGCCTAGACTTTATCTGTAATGAGGGTGATATTTTGACCTCTATATGTCTGACTGCTGTGTCTATCTCTCATTTGGTCCTGTAACCAGACAGGAAAAAGAATGTCACTTATCGGTTCTCCTCAAATTTTAATTCTTCTCCTTCTTCTCCTTCTTCTTTTTCCTCCTCCTCTTCCTCCTCCTCCTCCTCCTCCTCCTCCTCCTCTTTCTTTTTTTTTTTCTTTATCAAAACTTTAAAAAGTTAAGCTAAATCTTTGAATTAGCAAATTTAGAATGGCCATAGCTTTGGTAAAACACATGTCCTGGAGTCAGTCTTCGCCACTGATAAACTCCTTTGGAAAGCAGTTGGGGAATTAGTTTTTAGATAAAAATGAGAGCAGTTTAAGAATAAAATAGGTTTGATAGGAGGAGAGCAAAGATATTGCCCCAGGAGTAAGGGAATGGGGAACAAGGAACAGGGAATAAGGGTGATCCCTATTCGTTGAGAACAAGGCAAGTGACACATACACATACAGAGGAAGCCTTACGGAGACAGCTGAAATACAAGTTCTCCACAACATTTAATCCTACCTTCTTGACTCTGAATGACTACCTTCTTTTCTTTTAAAATACTAAATGGAAAAAACTTGCATCCTTGACACACTGCAAGGGTAAACCTATGCATCATTTTTTCTTTTCTTTAACTCTGGTGATTCCTAAGACTGTAGCAGCCACAGAATCTCCTATATTGAGGCCCAGCCATTTAAGCTTGAGTCAAGATGCTGATGTCAAAATGGGCTGTCCTGATACAGAGGTAGAAGACAAATTCATGAATATCAGGCACTTTGAAAAGTATGAACACAAAATCGGCAGTCTGTCCCTCAAGGTTAAAAAGAAAGAAAAAAAAACAGAGGGCATTCCAGACAAAAATCAAGTGAGATACAGATGGAATGATGAAAGGTAGTTAAGGCAATAGTCAATCACTAATAAATATTAAAATTATCAACAGGAATCTGACTCTATAGTGTGAAATCTATTATTCCTGTTTATTATTTAGGGGCCCCTGAATGAGGGACACTCATTTGGTTACTTTCATAGTTGGCTCTCTGTGTTGATTCTCACTCATTTCCCAGATACCCTTGGTCAAACTTTCATGTCATTGGCTGTCAAATTAGTCTTAAAGAACAAATATAGCTCTAGCTGGCGTTTGGTAGAAACTACTAAAGTAAGCTTTGTGACTGTTTGAGAGGCACAAAGAGGTGCCCCAGGAGTCTTGGATGCCCCCCTGCCCCCGCAAAAATTCCAGCCAAGATTTACTGCAGTGAAAGGGGCTCCTGACATTTCCACCCACGAGAATGGCAGAGAGGAATCATGGCCTGACCTTTCAGAAGCCAGGACTTTGCCTGAGGGAGAAAAGCCCCCTGGGACTTCACAGAGTTTAGAATATAATTTATTATATTCATGGGTAGTTATGTATGCTGAGTAATAATTTTTTAATCTCTCCTCATCTACACTCTCTTTCCCTTGTACAATTTCCTTCTAGGCTTCAGAAAGATATTAAAAAGGTTCAATGTCATCCAGATAAGGTTCAAAAATATTTTAAAGTTCGAACCGAACTATTTGAAAGCACAGTTCTTTATGCAACCGTGAGAAAAGGTGGCGTTGGAAGACCTGATGGTAACCTACACTGTTCGCTTACTAAGGGGCTCTGTGCCTCAGCTGTCCCACAGTCAAATGGGATAATTGCATCTACCTTACACAATTGCCGTAGACAGTAAGTTAGAGGATGGATTTTAAAATGCCTTGTACGATGTGTGCACAGACGATTCTCCATTCTTTCATTCTCCCTCTATCTTTTATTCTTTTCTCTCCCCTGCCTTCTCTCCCTTTCTGGATTCTTCTTCTTCTAAACCCTCATCCTATCTTTCTTGCTGGTGATCAAATGAATTATATAGCCAGACTAAGCTGATCTTCAATTTAGTCAAATGAATGGCTGGTATATCTGCTTTATCCAAAGTGTCATAATAACCATAACTAATATTTATATCATGCTATATACTTTAGAAAGTGCCTTCAGTATGTAATACTGGGAATTTTGCCAAAACAAAACAAGCTAAATCTTAATGCCATCACATGTCAAACTCTATCTTAGGAACTCAATTATGTATAATGATGTTGTGTTAAGAAAAACCTACAGTTCTTTCCTCCCGTGTCTTTCCTTTACTTTTACACAGCACATTCACAACACTTCTGGCACCAGATGGGGAGAAGGGTTCCCAAACACCAAGCAATTCTGAGACACCAGCTGGATGCCCTACAATTTAACTCAATTCCAACACTACGTGAAGATAGCATCAGATCTCACAGGTTAAAGGCTCAGTCCCACAAGACTTCTCCCACTTCAGATGTCAATTGCAAGTAGCAGGCATTAAAGGCGATCTCCAACTTCTGTCTGATTTGGCTATAAATCGGAGGTTCCCATGACCACTTGCCCCTTGGATTCCATTATTTGCTAGAACAGCTCACAAAACTCAGAGAAACACTTACCTACATTTATCAGTTTATTAAAGAATATGATAAAGGACACAGATGAACAGCCAGATGAAGAGATACACAGGGTGAGGTCTGGGAGGGTCCCAAGTTGAGTAGCTTCTATCCCACAGAGTTAGAGTATGTCACCCTCCCAGTACATGTACATGGATATGTTCACAAATCTGAAAGCTCTACAAAACCCATACTAGTGGGATTTTATGGAGGCTTCTTCACATAAACATGTCAATTATTAATTCAATTTCTAGCCCCTCCTCTCACTCTGGAGAAGTGGGGCGGAGAGGGGGAGAGGGGTGGATGACATTGATTTATGTCTATCCTCACACCAGTACTATACCTTCTTGTTTATATAGCTTTGTAATATATACAAACTCAGAATAAATTATCCAATTTCCTTCTTTTTCAAAATTGTTTTGGTTATTTTGCACCAGTTGCATTACTTTATAATTTTTAGAATTATCTTGTCAATTTTTACATAAAAATCCTCTGGGATTTTTCATTGGGATGATGTTAGCTCTATAGATCATTTTACAAGAAGTGTGAGAATTTTTCAATAAGACACTTCCATCTTCTCGTTCCACTGTCTGGGACGTGGCTGTCAAACACTCCACTCTCATGTATACCACAAACCCCACAACATTGTAATTTTAATGTTAAACTGTCAGTTTTCTTTTGAGAAAAAATTATATCATATTTATTCACATACTTATCATTTCTGGTTCTCTCTATTTCTTTTTAATAATCAGAGTTCCCCTATGGTACCACTTATTTTTTAAGTCCGAAGAACTTCTAATATTTCTTAAGGTAGGTCTACAGGCAATTGTCTTAGATTTAATGTTGTCATTGTCCAAAGAAGTTCATTTCATCTTCATTTTTGAAAAACTTTCTCTGGCTATAGAATTCTAGGTTGACAAGCTTTATTTTCTTTCAGTATTATATTCCTATTACAGGTATCAAAAATTAAGACATTGTAAATTTCTTCTTGCTTTGTTGCTGAGTCAAAAGCTGGTTTAGGTCTCATTTCTTTTTTGTTGTTGTTGTTTTGTTTTGTTTTTATTATCTAGAAGTCCATTGAATTCTTTTTCCAAATGCTCTGAGGTTTGATATAAACTTTCTACTGCAGCTCTCATAGACTCACCAGCAATTGGATCAGGTGCAATGTCATTTCTGCTTTCCTTGCACGACAGCAGGTAGTCAAGGCTGGTGAGACCTGCAGATTCTATATAATAGCTAACTGTCAGCATCTCCTGATGAGCTTCTGCTATTCTGTAATGAACTTTTGTTTCATCCATCAGAGGCATGTTTATTAGCTCTGTTGTTGTGTTGAAAGTTTGCTGAAAGTATTCAGAAACTTTGTTATAGTGTGTCCTGGGCTCTGGTGAAGGCATGATGACTTAGGAGGTCCCAGAGACATAAAGAAAGAGCCTGAGTTGTGTGGCTTTAGGGCAAGGGCTGGTGGGACAGCCGCCATTGTCCCCGTGTTGAGCCTCCCCTCCTGGGTTGAGCCTTTCCCCACCATATTGTTTCTTATGAGAAGTTAGTAATAATTCTTATATTTGTTACTGTATATGTAATATTGCTTTTTTTCTGGTTCCTTTTAAGACTTCTCATTTATTACCATTTCCAGAAATCTAACTTTGATGTACCTTTGTGTGTTTTTCTTTGTTTGTCCTCAAATTTAGAAATTTTTGATTATCATTTCTTGAAAATTTGTTTTGTACTCTCCCTTCCCTTTCTGGAACTCTAATTATTTGTATAGTAGACTGCTTGATATCTTGCCACTGTTCTCTCAGTTTCATTTTCCTTCAGTTTCTTCTCTCTCTGCGCTTCAATTTGGGTATTTTTTATTGCTCTGAACTCTAGTTCACCGATATTTTCTTTTCCAGTGTCTAATTTGCTGTTAAGTATATCGGTAAATTTTTTATTTTAGTTATTGTATTTTTTTGGTTCTTAAGGTTTCACTTGAGTCTTTTTTATATATTTCATCTCTCTCTTTTTTTGTATTCATGTTTTCTTCTTAATTATAATAACTGTTTTGAAGTCCTTATTTGCTAGTTCCATTATCTTTTCTAACATTCCTGGGTCTGTTCTTACCGATTTTATTTCTCCTAGTTATTGGTTACATTTTTCTTGTTTCTTCACTTCTCTAGTGACTTTGATTTTACACTGTGTTGTCGAGTGTCTGAATTTTGCTGTCTTCCTTTAAAGATTATTGAGTTCTATTGTAGCAAGCAATTAAGTTTCTTGCAAATCATTTTAATATAATAATGCTCATTTTAATACAATGCTAATAACAATCTTCAGGCTTGTTATTAGCACTGTTACTGTGGGTCCAGAGTAACCTTTATACTAGGGCTTAGTTTAGTCTTACTACCTGGTGTGACCTACCTGGAGTCCCGGTTATGTCCCTCAAGTACCCAGTGATCTCTCTCCATTTTGGCTGGTCAAAGTGCAAATGTCCTTAAGCTCTATGCAATGTCAGGTGTTTTTAAGCCTATAACTCTCTGGCAGCTCCCTACACAACCCCATGGAGATTCAGTTTCCACGTGCACAAGATTCAAGGGGTCCCCTATACAAAGTTTTTGAGCAATTTCATTCTGTAGCTCCCTTTTTTCTTGTACCTTGCTCTGGAAATTCTAAACAGTTCATCCTCGCCAAACTCCAACATTTGTCTTTTCATGTTAGTGAGATCGCTGTTCTCTACTTAGGTCCCCTATTCCTGCTCTACAGTCTGAAAAATGCCTTAAAGCAGAAAACCAGGGTAATTGTAGGGCTCTCTCCTTTACTTCTTTTCTGTTGGGGATCACAGTTCTGTGTTAGCCGTGGTCCAAATTTGGAAATAATTGTTTCCCATATCGTGTCTAGTTTTCTAGTTATTTCCAGCAGAAGAGTAAGTCCAGGAGAAGTTACTTCATCATGCTTGGAAGTGGCGGTGCCTATAGCATTTTCTAATGTAAGGTGCATGGCTTGAGCAGCCTCACAGTCCCATTCCCAAAGACAGAAAAATATTTGAAGTCTTACTCTATGCAAAGCACTATGACAGGCCCATGGGACATTAAATACTTGTGGATTAATTGTGATATGTAAACACATACAAGTGCAAGATAATTTCTTTGAACATTTTAATCACTTTAAACTCCTTCAAACATTTATGGGATAAGATTCTCTATGTAATTGGTAGAGTCCACTTCTCACCACCACTCTACAGGTTTAATTTTCATTGCATAAAAAGTTCTTTCATTAAGGTTCTGTTGTTGTTGCTTGGGGTTGGAGGAAGGTGTTTATAATGGGGTTTTAATTGTGTGGCAGTACACTCCAATTTCTACACTAAATCCTTGTAACAAATATTTAGCTAAAGACTGCCACTCCACCCTCACCACATTTGGGCTTTTGCCTGCAGTGGCGAAGGTTAAAGTGTTTGTGATACTGTTTTATTTAGTTCACTGAGGTTTTGATGACATTCACCTTTCCACCCAGCGTTATTTATTGATTATATTCCCATCCCACATTTTCCGTCCTATGAGTTTCTGCTTTGGTTATTTTTCTGCTTGTCTAGTTGGCTGGTTTTGTTTTTCTCTTTTGGCTCCCAGTACTACCACCTTATCCTATTGTACTTCCTTTAGTTTTAGGGTGATGAGGTTTGGGGTTGGACTACCTTAACCTATTATACTACCTTTAGTTTTAGGGTGATGAGGTTTGGTATTTATTTATTCATTGATCTTCATCATAGATTCTTTTCTCCCAGCTCCATCTCACCAGAGCTAGTGGTGGAGAAGAGCAGAGTATGTGGCACCCTCCCATCTACCTACTAAAGCTCTCCTCCGCCCATCTGTTCCTGTTTCTTAACCCCGCTGGACACAGGAATCAGTTCCTCAATTTAACACCTGAGTTCAACCCTCGAAGCACAGATCTGGATCTGAGCAATGCCCTTTCTGTCCAACCTTTCCCATTTCCTCTCCTGAATTGTTCTCTATGCTAGTTATTCCAGGCTATGCTGTCACCTTAGAGTGATTTAACACGTGGCCTTCCAGCACACACAGTTACTTGGGACAAGGAGGGTCAAAGAACCAGAAACAGAAGAAATGACACCCAGTTGGCATTTCTGGCACAGGGGAGAGGGGTTAAAGGAGTCATTTTGGGGACTGCTCTTCACTGGAGCTTCTCTATTCTCCTTTTCGTCTATGCCTCTCTCATCCTGTTACCAAATTTGGAGAGCAATCAAATCCACAGAGTTTAACAAAAGACAAGCAACTTCTATGATTGAATGTAGTAACTTTAATGATACATTTGAAAGCTCAAAATAGTAGTTCTAGCCTACTATTGAAAGTAGTAGTATCTAAAGATTTTGCCATTCTTGTGTGCTATGGAGTTGATTATATCAGTTAACTAGCTTCACATCCCCTATTTCTATAGACAGTGACAGGGATGAGGGGTTTATCTATAAAGCGTAGCCTGGATAACTTTAATAATTGATGTTTAAATAATTGTCCAACTATTCGAATGCCTAGCGCATTTTGGGAAATTGAAAGTCTTCCTCCTGTTGGCAGTAACTATTGGATGTGCAGCAACAGTCTGAATGACTAAGATCTCCTTTAGTGGGCTCTTCTCATTTTTCCTGTCATCAGGAACGTTGATGAAAAAACAAAAGTTAATCCAGAAAAAAAGTATTTGCATCTAAGTTTTGAAATTGATTAATTTCACTCAAATCCATAGTAGTATTTAATTGAAATCCTTTTCATCAAAACATTTGAATTAATCTTGGATACTAAACATTCAACTTTGTTAAATATTAGACTTCCATGGCATTGAAGCAGATTCTCTTTAAACAACAAATGTTGGCCAATCTATTTTTCTATAAAATTCCGCCAAAGATATTTATTTTAAGTTTCCCTCAATACTAGAGCCAGGAGTACTAATTGAGCTGCCTGGGGTTGTAAAGAAACACTTATCCTCTGGATTTTTTTCTTTAATTCTTGCAGAGTATCTGAATGCTTATGGTGCTTTGTCATGCTGTGCAAAATATGACTCTATCCATATAAAAAGCAACCAATACAAGAAACCAAATGTTTGGTATAATCAACAAGGCTGCTTATCTGTGGGATCTTAGAGGAAACAGAACTGCTAATTACATTCAAGTCCTATCTTGAGCTTGACAACACAGTTCTGGGTGTATGTGAGGAACGGGAGGACAATTGCTGGAAAAACACCCCCCAATGGGTACAAAGTGCATTAATGTTAAAATTATACGAAGGCCCTGCCATTCAATGAGGAGCCTTGTTGCTTCTTATTAATGGAAATGAATTCTCTTATTTTTTTTCCATCAGATTCCAGCATTGCTGGCTGTATGCTATTCAGAATATCTGAACTCTCCTAGATGCCAGCCTCTGTGGGTGTAAGACAGGAAATGCAAAGTGGTTTTGGCCCAAATACAAAAATGTGAACTATAACAGAGAATGCTCTGTGGGATGGCTCTATTATTTTTACACTGTTTCAGGCAAAGTGTTGAGTCATGAATAGCTTGTCTCCGTGGAAATTTTGGTATATCAGGCTACCTTTGGTCTTAAGTAACAGAATTCTATTGCACTATTGCACTAATTAAAGTAAATGGATGGATTTATTGGAAAGATCGTGGGCTATGTGACAGGCTCAAGAAGGTCATGGGCCCAGCAAAGTCCACCTGACAAGACCTCGAGAGTGCTCATCTCTCACCTCTGCTCTGCCTCCACAACTCCATTCTTCTCCCTCCTGCAGACTGCTTTGCCCATGTGATGGCTGACGCAGATAACGACAGTTCTTTTGGCCACATTTACTGATGCTGTCCCTGACAGTGGTCCAGGTGTCCCAGGAAAGGGAATTGAATAAGCTGTCCACTTCTGAGTCAACCAAGTAAGGCCTGGAGAGAAGGTCACCTAAGAAGGAGACACATGTGTTTGGAACAGGGGAAGGGTGTCCTTGGTGGAAGCAGATAGAAAGCGAAAAACTAGTGGACAAGTGCCGAGCCAACAAGAAGACTCTGTAGTATATGTGGCAAGATGGGTGTTTGTCTTTGTCTGGGCCATGAATCCAGTTCTGTTTGGTCATAGACTTTCTATGGTCTTTTATTCAATGTCATTCTGATATGGTCATCTATTATCTGGTTTAAAGCCAAAGACAGCAAGCCGTGTTCTAACCCACCTATAACTTTCTCCCATCATGGAAAGAGAAACAGTATATTGTGGTCTTAGTTATGTGGTTTCCCACCATCCTCCAAACAAAGACAGAATAAAATGCATAATCAAACTAGACAGTGTATTTGTTGAAGGCAGGGAGCATGTCCTGTTCATCTTGGATTCCCTACTTGTGTTAGGGCAGTGCCTTGCACACATAGGCACCCTATAAATGCTATCTAACTTAAATTTTTGGAAAAATGTTCTACCATATTGACAGCAGGAAATCGTAAGCAACTGCTACAGACCGAGTGTCTATGATAGAAATGTGAAAAAGTGGTTAAATGCTGAAGTAAAGAGAGACTTAATGAAGTACCACTATAAAATAATGGCATACGGTTCACCATGCTGAGGGACCAGAGCACCTCAGACAGGCAAGGGCCTGACAGCATCTCCGTGGGCTGGTCGCTGAAAGACTTCCTGTGAGTCCAGAAGCCGCTAACTTGCCCAGTGGACTGGACTGGGCAACAGCAGGAGGCTGGGATGTGTTTGTGGTTTGAATTGCTGTGTGACTCTTGGACTTTTACTTTGGTTTGAAGTTCTCACAGCATTACATTAAACTGCACTATCACACACAAAAAAAAAAATTAAAAAATATAGCAAGATTGCTACAAAGGTAAGAAGTTACTCTTATACCAAAATTTACCACATCCTAGAAACTCCGAGTGCCTGTTGTGTACGTTGTATAGTTTCATGTGTATAAAGAAATACTGTCATCAGTCCTGAAACTTGAATTTCTGCACTTTGCTAAAAGTCACCCCCGAGGCTTTCCCTCATGTGTCCACTCCTGCCCTTCTCCATGGCCCTCCACGTAATCCACGCAGGATCCACAGTCCTTCATCCATTCAGCTGACACTTTTCCTCTTGCTGCTTTTCTTTCCTCCTGTGTGTATTACTCCACTTTTTCTCCACAGTCTTCTCAGATCTTCTTCCGCCTCTCTTCCCTGCCCGCCTCTGTGTATCTGCTTCTCAGGACTGCGCCCCACAGTGTCACTCAGAGGCACTGAGCTGAGGCATTGCTGAACTCTGAAGTGGCACTAAGATTAGAAAAGGGCTTCCTATGGTGGCATAACAAACCACCCAAACTCAGTGGTGTCAACGATGACAGCTCTCAATAACTTTTCAGCTGGGAAGCTCAGCTGGGTGATTCTGCTGCTGGTCCCCCTGGACTCCATCGTGGTCTTGGTTCAACTGAGCACTTGGCTGCAGTAGAAACACCTGCGGGGCTTCTTGCCACCTGGGCCTCTGTGGCAGGGCTGCCAGACTTGTTCCACATCATCTGACTTCTCAGAGAGAAGAAAGGGAAGCTGCTGGTTCTCTTAAGGCCTAGGCTGAGAGGTCCCCAATTTATTCTGTTGATAACAGTTGGCAATTTTTTTCTATAATGGACCAGATAGTAAGTTTTTAGCTTTGAGAGCATTAAAGTAGCCGTAGGCAATACATTTATAGAAAGTGAGAGAGGGGCTTCCAAGGAGACACAGTGACACTGCTAACAGGGCTTTTAACTCAGTCTGACAGCAGTCCCGCAGTGAAATCAGGACTCTCCTGAAGACGATGCCCTGTAATCCTCAAAAGAGAATACCAGGAAGTGGGCTGAGAATGTGACAGGAATGGGGAAGAAAGAAAGTCATTCTGAAAGGGTAGCACAAATATGGCGGCCTCATGGGGATGGCTGAGACCAGAACGTGGCAAAGAGGTCAGCTGATGCAAATTACAAAGGTAGGGAGGGTATGCTAGGCTCATGGGCTGGGTGCAGAGGGTTAGGCTTCCCCTAGAAAGCACTGCTAGATGAGAGAGAATGGGCCCCACTAAGAAAGAACTTTCTAACAATTAGAAAGTTTCCAAAGGGGAATGACTTCTCCCTGCAGTGGAGAGTTCCTCAGATCAGACTTGTTCACGCCGAGGGAGGGCTGCGTAGATTCTGCAAGGGCAGATTAAAGATGTGGCTTAGAAGAGGCCATTAAACTCACTCATTTTCCTTCCAGCAGCTGACATTCCTTTCTATGAAACGGCCTCCCTGCTAAACTGGAAGCCTCCTGAAGGCAGGGACTTACTGACTTCTATGTTCTCAGAGTCCATATACTTTGCTATTCACTATTCACATTTAGTGAATGAACAGGTGTCCTCACACATCCTCATTATCACTATGAAGGTTAAAACATGTAGCTAAACACACTAGCATAAGGCCCAGCCATTACCCACCTGAGATTTATCAAAGAGAAACAAGAGCGTCCACACAAAGATGTGCATGTTCCTAGCAGTTCTGTTTGGAATGGCCAAAAAAAAAAAAGCCATGGAAACAACACAAATATACATCAACTGATGAATAGATACATAAAGTATGCTATATCCATACAATGGAATCATCAATAAAACTCATCAATAAAAAGGAACACACTACTGATACACCCAACATGGATGAATCAAAAAATGTTTATTCCAAGTGCAAGGAATCAGACACAAAAGAGTACACACTGTGTGATTCCATTTCTATGGAATTCTAGAAAAATCACAGCCATGAAGGCAGAGAGCAGATCAATGGTTGCTAGCAGCCAGAGAGCAGGAAGAGGGGACTGAGGAAACATTCTGGAGTGATGGAACTATTCAGTGTTGTGATCGTATAGTGGTTGTGCAATTGTATACATTTGTCAAAACGCTTTGAACTACACACTTTAAACATGTGTACTTTATGGTACTTCCAATATACCTCAATAACACAATTAGAAAATATAGGTGTTACTGGACTCAGTTTTCAAGCTTGGAACAGTTGGGGGAAGTAGGAAAATGTTCTATTCAAGTAACACAGCAGATTGCATGATGGGGCCTGGGGATCTCCTAAATTCTTTACTGCCTGGGTCCCAGGCCTATGTTCTGGTGATTGGTGCCCCGAGACTATCTGGACAGAGGAAAGAAGGCTAAAAGTGCTTACCCACCATGGTTGAAGCGGGTTGTTGTACGGCTGCGCCCTGTGGCTGCTATGGGGATGCTCCCATCTGGGACACTCGAATAGAGAGGATTAAAGGAAAGGGCCACTGGGAACCACTTGTGTGACAAACCTCTCCATCCTACCCCCATTCCATCCCCCACCCCTGATCTGGAGCTGCTCTGGCAACCAGGGCTACCCGACCCCTCTCTGTACCACCAGGCAGCTCTCCAAGGTGAGGTCCCCTGGAGAGTCAGTAAGCAGTGACTCAGGAATGTGTATCTAAAGCCTAGAGGTTCTGACAAATGCAGTATGACCAATGGCTTAAAAATATACTCCCCCTTCCCTGCAATGCACTCATAGAGGGGAAAACAGAGCAAAGACTAAATCTCATAAAGGAAATACCTTAACTATTTCAAGCTAATATGCTAAGATGATATGAATGATATCACAACTATCAAAGGGGAACTTTCCTGTGTAAATATCTTGGGTGAGACCAAGTTCTTGAGCCAAATCTTAAGACGAAGAGACATGTTTTGGCAGAGAGGAGTCACCTCAGCCCTGAGCCCTGAGTTTGAAATAACGAACTACTAATGAACTAATAATGAACTACTAATGAACTAATGGGCAAGTGCTTTATAAACTGTCAATCTCTTACATAAACCTTTATCATTCCAGTTTCTAATAATATCAATCTTGTTTGTTTGGGGTCCTGAAAATGCCAGTTCCGAGACAGCTTTCAAACAGGTACAAAATCTAAGTGCAGTCTGGTGCTCCTCATTGCTTTTACCTTTAGATCCCACCTCTGCAACTAGACTGATGGCCGAGGAACAACGTCAGGTCTCACCTGCTCCCAGGCACAGGGCTCAGCACAGAGTCTTGTCTCTGGACGACCCAAGGGTGCGAATGGACCAGAGGAAGGTAAGAGTGCCAAACTGGGAGGCAGAACAGGTAGACGCTGGTGAAAACCACTGCTTGGCAAGTCATAGCCTCCAACCCTCGGGTTCCTTATCCGTAAAATTGAAGCTCTATTTCTGCCCACCCTGCAGGACCTGGCAAGGATCAAATTGAAAATCATGAAGTAGCATTTAAACTACAGGCTTCCCGTGACCTGGGGTAGCCCTTTGCACCTGACAGGCGCCTGTACCACTGGAAAGTGGATAAAATGCTTGTAGCTGATGTTGCCTGAAGCCACTCTTTCTTCCTTAATGAATGGTGCCTAATTTATAGTTATTACCTTATTGAAACTATGTTTATTTAAACAGAGCATTTTGGAGATACAATGCCTTAACAGAAGGTATGACTCTCTGACATTGGCATGGAGGCTGAGGGAGCTGGTTTGAACTACATTTTCCCCCCGAATTTACAGGGCAATCTTAAAACTCTATGCTCAGTAATTAATGACATAAATAAATAACAAAACAAAACACCAAAAAGAAAAAAAGGAAATAAAAACACTAACAGCAGCAGCAACCATCTGAGGGCACTCTGTGGGTTGTGCAGGCATTGTCTATACTTAATGGTGAAGCTCTAACTATTTGGCCCCAAATAGAACTGAGTAGGGGGCTTTACAAATGATGCTCCACAATTTGCAGGATCCTAGCCCACCTTGTTGGGATT
Organism: Pteropus vampyrus; assembly: GCF_000151845.1. Lineage (NCBI taxonomy): Eukaryota > Metazoa > Chordata > Mammalia > Chiroptera > Pteropodidae > Pteropus > Pteropus vampyrus. The sequence continues at coordinate 4,127,633 of NW_011888941.1, forward strand.
CAAGATACCTTTCAAAAGCTAAAGGGACTCTTTGAGTCATTCAGCAAACAAGAAATCACTTAGGTGCTGGTGGCACCTGTTGTTTCTTTGGCCTCTGCCTGGTGCATCTGTGCAGGTGGCTGGCAGCTTGGCCATTCCTGGGTCACGCGAACACAGCCTGGTGTACTGCAGGTCTCGGCTTTGGTCTTGGCACCCTAAAGCTGGTGCCCGCCACCTTGAGAGCTGCACACTCTCACATTAAAACCCATATTTTGTGTTCAGGTGGTTGAGGTGCTACCTGGGTTGTAGATTAAGAACACACCATGCTCCTTCTTCCCACAGGACAAAGGATTCAGGAACAGTGCGTGGGGACCTGACCTGAGCAGCTCTGCTCCCTTTCAACGGAGGCAGTCTGCTATGTCTTTGTGCTATCCTCAGCTGGCAGAATATTTTAGTTAAAATGCTGCAAATTTAAGGTATGAAGAGACTTGAGAGTGGCCTCATTCTCCGTGATAATCTGTTCTAATAAAATCATCTCTTTCCACCAGAAGTCCCTGGGGGATGTGAAGACCATTTATTTGAGACTCTGGTTAAATCCTCACAGCTGAGAACTCACACTCATCTTCACTGAGGGGCCACGTCTGCCCATAGAGTTCTGGGCCCCAAACTAAGGGGCCTCCTCCACCTGGAGTCCTGAGCCTCTCTGCGGGAGCCCTGTTCACAGACAGATGCCCACAGTGAGCCGGAGCTCTACATAATGAGGACTTTGTGCTTCTCAATATTTTTTTAGACTGAAAGGAAACGTTCCTGCTTTCCTTGCCTTTGGCTTCGGTGAGTTATTTGAAATGGCAAAAGTTATTAAAATTCTGACATGGAAATTTGCTTAATAAACAGGAAAGGAGTATGAAGGACCCACCACTGAGCGTGAAAATTAACCTCATGGTTGCCGATCCTCAGGTGCAGACAGTTGCGATGGCTGGCGTTTGCCAGGGTTCACTCCATCACCTTCCTTATCCTTACTGGGCTACTGCTCTGAGCTGTTGTTTTGTGTAACATATACTTTTTAAATATCAAACTTAAAATAAAAAACAGACATAGAAAATGATCTCATTTGTACAGTTAACCACAGATTCACTTTTCGATGGCAACCTTTACTCATTCATCAAATATTTATTGAGTGTTCTGTTCTGTAGATAATAAAAGAACAAACACATTGAGGAGCTCAAACTCTTAAAATCCAATGGAGAAAAGAGAAATAAGGTACACAAATAAATCCAGGGTTGAATCGGGAAACAGTTGAGGCGGTGGGGAACATAAGGGTTGTAGGAATTCAAAACAAAGAAGGGAAGCAGGAGAGGCTTCCTGGAGGAGGTGGCCTCTGAGTTCAGCGTTGAAAGGTGGTGGATATGGTGGATTAAAGGTAGCCACAAATTCTTTGACATTCCCCCATTGAAAAACGGGATCTCCACACCTTCCTCTGAATGTTGATGGGATCTGTGACTGCTTCCATCAATAGAGTACATTGATTAATGTCAGTTTCGAATACTCTCTCTGGGACCCCTGTAGGAACTACCCTGAGACCTCATGCTGGAGGGGCCACGTGTAAGTACTTCAGCGGACAATATCAACTCAGCTCAGACTTTTCAACTAATCCCACAAAGGCAACAAATTCTCCAGTGCAACCACTCTGCCAGCTGAGTCTGCTGGGTGAGCACCATCAACACTGCATGAGGCAGCAGACTCACCCAGCTGAGTCCTGCAGTGACAGGTAACCAGACCAGTAGAGTCTTGACTAGCTGAGATGAGGGCCCACTGGCTTCCCAGAGAGGAGGAATGTTCTATGCAAAGCCATGAAGCTGTGAAGGTGCCAAGAATAAATGTAAGCATTGAGTTTTAGGGAAATTGGGGAACCTGCAGGATGTATAAGGGAAAAAATAACTATTGCACATATTTAAAGATTAAACAGAAAATCTGAAGGTCACGTGTATGTTATAAATTCTATAGTCAATAGGGTGTCACTAAGAGTCTGCATATATGTTTTTAACTTTTTATTATAGAAATTTGTAAATATACACAAGGAACAGTATAATAATCCTTGTACACATCAACTGGGCTCAAGGAATGCATACATGGTTTCCTAGCAAAAATATTAATCGATATTTGCCAATTTTTTCTGATATGTTTTAAGCCAAGTCCCACACATCATATAATTTTATCCCTAAGTATACGGTATATAATTCCAACAAATAAAAGCTTAACAGCATTACTGTAAAACCATTTCACACCTAAAAAAATTAACAACCTTAATAGGAAACTTATTCCATAATCAAGTTTCTCCTATCATCTTACTCCAGGTTTGTTTGATTCAGAGTCAAGCTGGGTCCTACATTGCATTTGGTGGATTTGGCTCTGAGGCCTCTCGTAATTAGAGCCAGTTCCTCATCAGATCTGCCCTCTTCCTGTGCTGTTTGTCCTGCAGAACTCTCCCTGTGTGCCTTAGGTTCCTGGTACCCTCACTGAATGATGTCACTTAGCATGGTCTTCTAGTTCTATGTTTCCTGTGAGCTAGAAGTGAGAGAGGTGGAGATGCCCTGTCAGGGCTATGTTTGAGAAGGTCAATATGCTAATGTATGACAATGAGGTGATAATGCACGATAATGAGGTGGGTTGGGACCCTTCCCAAATGAGGGTTCCAGTGCACCTGGCCTAGGCAGGAGGGTAAAGAGGAGAGGAGCACACAGGTGTCAGCCCACTGTGAGTAGAGAGGTCAGAGGGAAGTATCCATGGTAACGACCACTCCTGACATTTATTGGGTGCTTTCTATGTACCAA
>NW_011888941.1:4130492-4132494 GCF_000151845.1 Pteropus vampyrus
TGTTTCCTGTGAGCTAGAAGTGAGAGAGGTGGAGATGCCCTGTCAGGGCTATGTTTGAGAAGGTCAATATGCTAATGTATGACAATGAGGTGATAATGCATGATAATGAGGTGGGTTGGGACCCTTCCCAAAGGAGGGTTCCAGTGCACCTGGCCTAGGCAGGAGGGTAAAGAGGAGAGGAGCACACAGGTGTCAGCCCACTGTGAGTAGAGAGGTCAGAGGGAAGTATCCATGGTAACGACCACTCCTGACATTTATTGGGTGCTTTCTATGTACCAAACTCCGTACCTATAATCTGCAATCTCAACATTTCCCTGTTTTACAGAACCAGGCTGAGAGAGGACACATGACAACGACTGTATTCTTAGCTACTGTGCCAGATGAGGTCCCTGGGGCTGCTCTGGTAAATGGGGTGAGGATAAATGTTGGAGTGAGTGGGGCCAGGCCAGAAGACTGAGGGAAGCAGGTGAGTTTGGTGGCCCACTAGGTGAGCTGAGTGAGTGCGCTCTGAGCATGCCCTAGAAACCACTTCCAAAAAATGCATACTCCTGGGCCCACCCAAGATGAACTAGACCAAATTTCCAGGGAGTGTGAGCCAGAACTGTGCATTAACAAGCACCCTGAGATTTTTAGATTTTTAAGAAACACTGGAATAAAGAAGAGACCAGCTTTAGCAGAGGAAGGAGAACCATGCATTTGAGGATGACAAATTTAATTAACTAGGAAGAAAAGGACTTCTCAGAGTGCCTCAAGAGGAGTTAACATTTTATAAGTAAATACTGTTGAACAAATAAACAAATAGAAGGAACTTTGATAGGAGAAATGACTCAGTGCCTCCAGCAAGATCACCTGAGTTTAGCAGCCCTGTGTAGGCAGAGTGAGTGGGTCTCTGCCACATAACACTCACTGCTTATTAAAATGGCTGTTTGTCAGGGGGGAAAATGATGTAAATGATTTAGGCTCTGTTCATCCCTCTGGCATCCAAATCAAAGTTGTGATAGAAACAAGGAACAAGCAGCAAGGAAAAATCACATAGGATCTAGATGAACAAGCCACACGAGACTTGTATTTTATTTTGTTCATACCAAGAAAGCACCCTGCAACAGCAGAGGTAGGATGGGGAGAGGACGCAGGGCTACCGGGTCTCGAGTGAGAGGAAGGCTGTGGCAGCAGCAGCGGCAGATGCCTCTTAAAGGGGCCACGTCCGTGAGCGGATTTTCGTGGTGACGGACCTGCTCTCTCTGAGCACCAGTGACAATTAGGCTGCATGCAGCGGGCACCAGAGACTTATAGGGAGATATTATCGGAGTGAGGGCCTGGTGGAGATTCGCTCTATACAGAAGTTCCGGCAGTGTCCATTGTTTCCTGTTTAGCCCTCCCCCACTACCAGTGTGCAGACACAGCGTCACCATAGCCCTGATATCATCAAACTGGATAACAGAGGTCGCTCTGCCCAGAGGATTCCCTGAAACCCTGCTTACCCCAACTCGCAGCTCCACCCAAGCCATATCCAGGTATATCGTCACTGAGTTAGGTGTTCCTTGCTGAACAGCGCCTAGACTCACACTGGAGGCAGCTGGCCTTGGTTTCTGGTGTGGCCTTTTGAGGCAACTGTAAGGACAGCATCTGTGGATTGCTTGCAGATTCTTAACAGGTAGCTCCGGAGGGGTAGAAGCTTGGGCTAAATTTGGCCTGCAGCTGAACCCCTCTCAAGATTGTGCCACTGGACATTTACTTCACAAATCCACAATAATAAGGCTGGGAGACTTAGGAGCTTTGCTTAGTACATAGAAACGGACACAGAAAGGCAGCCAAAATGGGAAGACAAAGAAGTAGAAACCATATGAGAGAACAGAAGAAAGATCCAGATATAACAGAGTCAAGTAATCTAACAGATGCAGAGTTCAAAACACTGGTTATAAAGATGCTCAAAACTTTTTGGGAGTGTAGAGAACTCCAACAAAGAAATAAAAAACATAAAAATGGAAATGGAAATTATAAA
>NW_011888941.1:4133939-4157320 GCF_000151845.1 Pteropus vampyrus
CACGTTTGTGTGAGAGAGAGAAATGAAAATTCCCACTAAACAGGATCCAAGTAAACCCATCCACCTGACATAAATGGAAATGAATGACAGACTAAATGAGATAGGTATATGAGAGTGCTCTGTGTCATTTTTTCCTGAACGCAGCACCTTAGACTGCTGACCCTACTGCATCTTTTCATTAGTGGTGATAAAACAGTACCAAAGATGTGTAAGGCAGACGAGAATACCAGAGCCAAAGACGGTTCACTCTGGAATATCGTCTGGGCAAATGTGGTCCAGCGAGCATTTTGAGAAGCAGATATGGATGGATGTAGGATTGAACTGAATTGAATTGAATTGAAGTAAATTGACACGGTCATAAATCTTATGCTTTTAACACTTCTTTTTATTAATTAGTGTCTTCCTATTGGTAACCACAAGCCTTTATTTTATGAAGTTTTTTTGTTGTTCTTTTTAAGGAAATGAAAGTAGAATACCAATAAAATGTTTTTAAAAGAGAATTGCCTCCAATTATACTATTATGTCACATTACATGTGCAACCCAAGTCCTTGAGACTCTCTGTCAGACCCACTTCACACTTTTTCTTCACTCCACCATCATCTGCCTTTCTCGCTGGATATTAACATACTTCTTTCTCGCTGCCGCTGGAGAAATCCAACTGCATTACACAGGGAGCTAATTATATGCTGAAACAGTAAGCACTTAACCATTGGAAGGTGTAAAAAGAGAGAAATGTGGAAAAGAGGTAATCAGCTGAGTTCAGAGCAGATCTTAGCTGGAAGACCCCTAAAGGTAATTTCAACATTGCTGCCATTCTGTACAGGAGGCCTAGAGAGATAATTAGGTGACCCGCTCAAGGTCGATGGGGACGCATTTGTCTTGTGCTCCCTCACACAGCACCCTGCCTTCTTCCAGTCCTCTGTTTCTGAACACACCAGGTACTGGACCTCACTTTAGTGTCACTTATGTGCAAGGATCACAGAGTGCAGAGTGGGACGCTTTTGTTCTGCGAACACCTATGGAGCTCACCCAGTTCCTGGTTTTTGAAAGGCGTTTCTATTCCAGTAGTTTGGGGTGAGATGTTTTCCTGAGCTGCAGCTCTGAGCCCAGACTGTGGAGTCTTTCAGAAATCCCCAAACTCAGCACTGCCAAAGGCATCTTTAAGTGCTGAGAAGGGAATTAAGGAAATTCCAGAGGCCACTTTATAAGCCAAGGCGGGAGCCAGGCCCGGGCAGGAGCTGGCGCAATGCAAAGGCAGGGAACTACTAGCGGGGAGTGACAAGGACAACATGGGCGGCCAGGGAGCCGGGCTGGTGCAAGAGGGGAAGGCAAAGAGAGGGGGACACCTGAACCGGGCTAGGGAGGCCGGCTTCCACTTTTCCCGTGGCCGTCAGCCTTTTCCCTCCTGGATGGCGTCAACCCCTCCCTGGGCAGCCGGAATCCTGCTGGTTCCCGCCCGCCACGCTGCGCCCAGCCCCCGGCAGTCCTCGGCGGTGCCAGCATCACGAGCATCCGTGGCCTTGGAGCCGCGGCCGGAGAGCAGGACTCTTGGCTCACCGCCCGATGGCACCGCGCCCTCCCGGCGGGTCCCGCCCAGATAGGGACGCAGGCAGCGCATGCCCTCCTGCGCCCCTCTCTCCCGCGCGCCAGTCCTCCCGCACAGCTGCTAGCGGTGCACGCGTTTCCCTTCTGCCCGCCGAGTGCAGCCATGGCCGCCTCCTCCGCGCGGCCCGCTGTCCTGGCCATGACCTCGCTGGCATTGTTCCTGCTGCTGTGTCTGGGTCCAGGTAAGTGCGGCGATTCCAGGGAGCCAGAGGGAGATCAGTGATGGAGTTGGGGGCGTAGGGACCCACTCTGAGCCTTGGCAAAGTCCAAGGGGTGATAGGTCTCTTGGGTTTTGCACTTGCCGGAGTAGGAAGTGGTGTGCTTGGCCAGGAGAACAGAGTATCAACGTCAAGAGCAGGGTCTCGTGATAACCTTGGAGAAAAGTGAGGGGCTGAGGTCCGAAGGAGGGGCAGAAAGTGCAGGAAGGGGTACTGGGAGCTTAAATTGGGTGATGCTCCTCAATCCCCTTTTCATCCTTTCCCTGGACTAAGGGATAGCCAAAAGGCATCATCACTGAGATATCCTTCCAGGCACTTCCCAGTCAGATCAAATACCAAATATGCAAAGCAACAAGCAGGCCTTCTATCCCATATGGGGACCTGCTCTTAAAAAAAAAAAAAAAAAAATGCTTCATGGAGCCCCTCAGCGAATCCATTGAAAATTCCGGTTTTGTTCCCTATACAATGTGCACATTCACACACTCCCAAAATGAAGCAATTTTGCTGGTGTGCAAACATCTGAACCTTGGGAGTCCACAGACCCCGTCTTAAGAAGAGCAATCTAAAATAATATGTTTTGTCTGGACAGTGCTACCTTCTGTGGCCTGATCTTTGTGTTTCACTAGTGGCCTCATGCATGCGTGAGCGCCTTTGACGCTCACAACTCGGAGAGGCGGGTATTGTTACTCCAGATCTACTGCTAAGGGAACAGAGGCTGGAAGGCATGTAGTGACTTGACCAAAAACTGTGACTGGTGTTTTTCTCCTGAAAAATAGCTGGGCACTATTCTATGGAAATGGTAGACCCCTTGGGATACTTGGCTTCTATCTTTTACTTATTCAAAGCCGGTATGGAAAACCAAGCTCCTGGCAGATGGGGGGAAGGAGGCTTGCAGGAAGAACCTTGAGGTTGGAACTTGAGGTCCTTAGGACTGCAGGGGACTTGTGTAAGCAAGGAGGATAACTTCTGATCCAAATTACAGCCACTGGGGAGGCTAATCCATAATTTCCCATTACATGTTTATTTACTTCTCACGCTTTGTGTCCTCTGATTTTAAGAAGCACATCCCAATAAAGCGAGTGGGCATTGGCTATAAGCCATTTCTTTTCAAGACATATTTTATTTCGTTGATACCAATAAGGTACTGAAAGGAGTCAGTTAAAATATCACAGTATCATCATTGAGCTGGAATGTGAAGTTTTTATGACATAAAATGAAAATCTTTATGTAGAATTCCAAAGTGGCAATTTATGACACCCCAAAACATTTAATGGAAAAATTATCATTGCCATTCTTGACCAGTGATAAATTTATTAATAGTTAGCATCTCGAAGGGGCATATTGCAATTCTGAATCTGCTGGGAGATCTGTTCAAGATAACTAGATTTGAAAAATTCAGGAGTACCTGAATTATCGTAGCCCAGAAATAGGGACTGATGGTATTGGGATTAAAAAAATTCATACTACAGAAAAATAAAGTCACATTTATTCACTTGTTCTTTGTTTTTTTCTTCAAACAAATTTAGCGTCATGTCTAATCATATGTGTTTATATTTCAGTGTGCAGTAATCGGCACACTGGAAAATTAATAATTCATAAGTTAGGATTTATCCATGCTTTTCAGTTGTATTGCTGAGAGTTGGGGAAGCTTTCATTTCTGGAGCAGTAGTGACACATTTGCTGTGAGAAATTGCAGCCTCATCGCAAATGCCTAAACCCAATATCTATTTAAGCAGTAGACCACATTTCATTCAGTAATTGTTCATCACTTTTACAGAAGGCAAGCAGATGGAGGGACTTAATTCTGTATGGGAGATCAGCAAATATTAAGGTAGTAATGAATGCTAATGTCAGTGCCAAGGAACATAGCTGTCTGGGTTGGCAAATGTTCCCATCGATTTCTTCATCGACTCTTAAGGTTGGAAGGGAACTATAGCCTTTAAGAGTAGTCCCACCCTGTCTAAATAATCCCCGACTGCAGTGGCCTCGTCATGTTGTCACCTCTGCTTATATATACTCAGAAGCCTTGAGCAACTCATGTGAAACCTCTTGGCACAACTTATGTCAATTGTGTGGCTGCTCAAGTGTTGGAAACCTTGCTTCCTTCCCTAATCTATGGTACTGTGACCCTTAGGGCCATAGCTCCCCTGCTGCCCCAGAAGTTTCATTTCTCTAGGTTAAACATCTGAATTCCTTGACTTTTTTCTCATATAACACATGTTAGGGCTTTTTCCTCCCTGGACTCTCTCCTCTGACCACAACTCCAGTTTTTCTGTGACCTTCTGAAAGGTCACAGATGTTGTGAACTGAACCAAATAGTAGAGGAGTGGTCTGATCAGAGTAGTGAGAGAACAGAGACATGACTACTTCCTTTCTGCAAGGTGCTAGCCTTTCATTAGTGCAGCCTAAAATTGCAATTGCTTTTTAGACAGCCACATCACCATAGACTGATGCGAGCATGGGTGATGGAAGCCACTGAATCCTTCAGTAGGTGTTGCATGCTGTGCTAATATCTAGGCCCACTGTCCAGCAGGCACCCAGCCCTCCTGTGGAAGATATGAGGGCAATACCACCTGCGCACTGTCTACCCACAGTCCTTCAGTGTGGTCCCATCTTCCTGGCTGGCACACCTACTCTAGAGGAAGTTGGGAAGCACTCAAATTCGAATGCCTACCTGGAGCAAATAGGTGAAGTGGCTGTTTATGGACTATAGGGTGTACTGAGTGTCTTGGGCCCAGAGCTGTTCAAATTCAAATTTTGTAAAAACATTGGGACCACCAATAAAACACATCCACAGGAAAAGTTCAGTTGTGGGCAGCCAACTGTGACCTTCGGCTACAAATGCATTTTTTCCCCCTAACTACCTAATATATTCTGAAAGCAGGGGTTCTTAATCTTATTTGGGTCCCAGACACTTTCGAGAGTCTGGCAAAAGCTGTAACTCCTTTTCTCTGAAAACTATACCTTTGCAGATGGAAACCCAGACTTCAGGGCCTGTCTGTGGAGCGGAAAGTTAAGGACCTGGCCGAGAACGTGGGCACCAAGATCCAGTGTGCGTCTCCGTCTGGGGCCAGACTAGCTCCTTATACCTGAAGCTGCTCAGCTCACTACTTATAAGCTGGGCTTTTCCCCAGAGGCTTTGGTTGCCCCTCCAGGAGACAAGCTTTATACTTGTATGTAGCACTTAAGGATAAGAGGCGTAGATGGGTTCTTAAACCAGCTCTCCAGGCAGAGCAGGGGATTCTATCAGGTCAGACGTGTTATTTTCCATTAAAATGATTGGGCTGATTAGAAACGCTTTTAGAACTGAATAAAAATAACACCCAATGGTATAAAGAATGCGTGATGATAAGATGCTCAGGGCAAGCTACACAACAGGGCTGAATTTTAGAGAGCTAAGGGATGTTTCTTGGCTTGTGGCAGCATAACTCCCATGTCTGCCTGCCTCGATATTTACACAACTTCTTTCTCTGCATCCTCTCCGCTTCTTATAAGGACACCAGTCATAGGATTTAGAGCCCACCCTACATCCAGTGTGAAAGCACTTTGGGATCCTTAATTAATTATGTCTGCCAAGACCCTATTTCCAAATAAGTTCACACTCAGAGGTTCCAGGTAGATATGAATTATGGGAGGACCATGGAAAGTGAAAGTTTGCAGGAAGGTACATATGACAGATGGCTGGCCCTCATAAGATGTAAGGGCTAAAAGAACAATGTCACTTTGCCCAGGACTAGCTCAAATCATAATGCTCTTGGTCAGCCATGCCATTGTCACCAGTCTGAGCCATGGGCAGCCTAACCTGTTCTTCCTGCACAACACTGAATACAATAAGCATTAAACACCATAATACTCTCAAGGTGCCAAATCAAGTGAGGGGCACCCAGTGAGTTTTTCCAACTCCGATTTTTGCATTTGAGAAATTAAAGGGTACAGTGCAACTCTAAATCTGACTTCTATTTTCATTCCTGCAGGTGGCGTAAGTGGAAATAAACTCAAGCTGATGCTTCAAAAACGGAAAGGTAAATATACCCCACTTGGATAAAGGTTGCATTCTTAATGGGATTGAAATGAAACGGCATTGTGGAATGTGCTCGCTGGAGCCTTGTGTTTAGGCAATCAGGAGTGTTTACGCCTTGAAAGGTTAGCAGATCTGAAGAGCTTATTCTGTGGGTGTGTGGTGTGGCATTTTATTAGATAAATATTGCCAGTAAATGATTAAAGGTTGTTTTTCTGAAAGCTGTCAGTGTGGATTCAGAAATAAAAGAAACGGTGCTACAGTGTTAATTGAATGCTGTTTATTTTAGAACCACAGTACCCTTTGGAACACATATCTAAATTTATAGCAACCTCAGTTGGTGGGTACCAGGGATTGTATTGTCCTGGTATTCTGTATCCAATTAGCTATTGGAGGAGGATGAAACAGAAAAACTGCTTTGTTACTTACACTTGTGGTGAAAAATACTCCTCAGGTAAATGTGGTAGACAGCAGCAAAATGTCAGAAATAGAACAGTCTGGGAGCCACACAATGTGAGTCTGTCATCGGTTCCATCCATCAGCCAAGTGTGTGGCTTCGTGAAGGCCATTTTTTCTCTTGGAACTTTCATTTTCACCTGTAAAATTACAAGGTAGCTATCTCTTAGAAATTAAGAAGTGTGACCACATTTCTGATGTGAACATTTAATCACTTATCCTTGTCGTTCTGAGTTAGCTCAGGTCTGCTCCCAACGGGGCTTCTAGTACTTACCCTCTTCCCAGCTGGTGCCCCGGGCCCCAACAGGCGCTGAGCCCCTGAGACACTTTTCAGGTCAAGAGGCTCCTGGGGGAGCTCTCAGTGCCTTTCCCAGACTTCCAGCCACTCCTGAGGCCCTGGTCCATCGCAAGCTCTGAGGTACCTCTCTGTGCTGGACAGCCAGCCTTCTCCTCAAGGATACCCAGGTGACAGGAGGTCTCATAGGGCCAGCCTGACAAGGTGAGGCCGGAGAGCAAACCACTAGGATGATCACAACCTCTGGGTGTACATCCTCAGCTTTTATTCAATTCAAGCCAAGAAACATGTATGGAGCACCTACTGTGTACAAAACATTGTAACAAGCCCTGAGGGAAACACACAGATGAACAAGAGTGACAAAGCAAACCTGCTGATCTTTATCCGTGTGACCAACGATCACATAGGGCGCTTTACTTCGGTTATCCTGGACAGCCTTCATACTAGTGCAGAGACGGGGACAATCAGTCCAGTTTTGTAGTTGAGGGGACAGGGGCTCAAAACCAGGCCCAGGGGCAAACCTGGTGGCACGGAGGCTTCCCCGAGCACATCCTGCAGAGGTGGTACCTTTTAAACAGCTGAGGTTGCACAGATGTTAGAGAAAGCTGTGTTAAAGCAGGTTTCAGTACCCTTCAAGGCTCAGTCTACGCATCAATGATTTGTGAGGCCCAGAGATGGTGACCCAGCATGGCACCCCTTATCTCAGCAGCCTGATGTGAGGGCTCGCTGCCCACGAGGCGAGGCCTGGCCCCAGCCCTCTCAGGGGCCATTCTAGTCTTTTGTTCTCTCTGGTGTCCTAAGTAAGCACAGCACTCTCTTCTTTTCGTTCCGATAACATCCACCAGGGTGGCACTAGACATCCCATTGTTCCCCAAACGTAGAGCCCAGGGGAAGCCACCAGCATTCTGTGTGAGGCCTGGTGCATGACTGCAAAGTTGAGCAGAATTTCATTTCCACCCTGGGCCTTAGAAGTTGAAGGTTGGCCTGCACACCTTTACCTGGCTGTTCTCAAATAGGAGAGCTTAACTGATGAGCCGCATGGAGACTAGTGATCACACCCCACCTAAGGATGGAGTTGAGTCCAAACCATCTTCCACATGTGGCACTGAGGGGGTGGGGTGTATAACAGTGATTCACCCCAACAAGAAATAATTCTTTGTTTTTTGGGGGTGGGAATAAATCATTTCAGCACCTGCTCCAACTAAGACCGAAGTGGCTGTTGATGAAAACAAAGCCAAAGAATTCTTAGGCAGCCTGAAGCGCCAAAAGCGGCAGCTATGGGACCGGACCCGGCCAGAGGTCCAGCAGTGGTACCAGCAGTTCCTCTATATGGGCTTCGACGAAGCGGTGGGTATTCTCTCCTGCTGGGGGCCTGGCTTCCTGCAGGGCAGTGTGGCCGGGACAGGGGTATGGCTGGGGAAAATAGGGCACAAATATTAGGGTTCGTTATTGGCTCCAGAAGTACGAGCTCCCATTATATGTCACATGCTGTCCAGGCATTAGATTACATTACCATCCATATGAGGACATCAGCTGGAATTTTCCATCACACTACATGGAAACGGGAATCCCTCCCAACATGTTTCAGAAGCAGAATTCCAGAGAGGTAACTGCCCCAAATGGTCATGGAGAATCTGATTTTCCTAGGAACACTTTTAACAGTTTTGCCTGGGTGTCTCTAAAATAATTCACAACCTCCCCAAAACATTTTCAGCTTTACCTTAATAAATGTCAGAAACAACAGATCAATGCGAAGACCTGTGAGGACAATGGAAAGAGATGAAAAGTGACTTTTAAAGAGAGATGAGTCTTTGTAGATGTTGTTGGGATAACCTGTCAGTACGTTTACAGGAAAAGATGGTTCAGTTCATGCATCCAGGTAGCATGAGAGGACATATTCACTGATTTAAGGAAAAAGAATGTTTATAATCTCAGACTCCCAACTGGGGGGGCGGGTACAGGTAAGATAGCACAGGGCTAAGGTCAGGGATTCTGCTACACAGTGAGTGACAGGGCTGCACAGGGCTTGGGAGGAGCCACGGTGTACAAGGCATGGCATGGAGAACACTCAGCCTGCCACCTCAGCCAGCGAGCAATGAAGGGCCGCATCAGTATCAGGGCAGATGGAAGTGTTTTTCTAACGGGCCCATGACTCATATTGTGAATCAAGGGTGTATACAAAATATTGCAATAGGTGAAAAATTAAACATTTTATAGTTTTTAAAATTAAATTTATTGAGAAACAAAAACAAAAATAAATAAACGGGACTACATCAAACTAAAAAGCCTCTGCACAGCAAAATAAACCATCAACAAAGCAAAAAGATAACCAACCAAATGGAAAAAGATATTTGCAAATGATATTCCAATAAAGGGCTAATATCCGAAATACATGAAGGACTCAAACAACTCAAGAACAATAAAACAATTTAATTTAAAAAATGGGCAGGGAACTTGAAGAGATATCATTTTCCATGACTGCATAAAATGCAAGTCTGTAGACATATCATAATTTTCTTCCCATTCCCAACTATTGGATATATCAGTTGTTCTCCAATTACTTTTATTACTTCTCAAATATAATTTTTTTTTGTTGTGCAAATAGCTAAACTCTGTGCCAGGAATGATTCTAGTTCTTATATGAATTAATTTAACATTCACAACAACCCAAACGGCAGATACTATTATTTGCATCTTTGAGTGTAGTTTGTTTCTTAGTATTGCATTCTGCCCAGTGGAGTTACTGGGGCAAATGTAGAATCACATTTAATGGTCATTAAGTATTGTCAAATTGCATATTCTTGCAAGTCAGGTATGAGGGCACCAATTTTCTCACATCTTCAGCAGCATCTGATATTGTCACTGGAAACTTAAAAGAATAAAATTACTTATTTGATAGATGAAAATGCTCTATCATCTTTTAGTATTTTGCATTTCTTTGATTACCAGTATTTGCAGTTCATGAAAATGGATATTAAAGGTTCGACATGGGGAAATGGCTAAAATAACATCTGATGACAGGTGAGGATCAAATAAGATTTGGTGAGGATAAAGGTGAGGATCAAATAAGATTATAAGAACTAAATATGCATAGGCAGGACTAGATGGAAATTCATCAAAATGACAGTAGTAGCTGTCTTTGGCAATGGAATTATGATCTCCCCTTTTCTTTGTCTCCCTCCCACATACGGATTTTAACACACGAGGCTGCATTATTCTATAGTCATAATCATTTAAAAAATTTATTGAAAAATGTATTTAAGTCAAAATCTAAAACAAGATTATAAATGAGAAGAATCAAGGAACAAGATTATTTCGCCATGGGAAAAACCGTAGTATTGGGAGACAAGCCAGCGTTCTTTTCAAGTTGGAGCCTGGGGTGGGCTCTGACAAAGCCAAAGCCCCTGGGCTAAGGAAACGGAGACAGGCATGGAGTCCTGCTCTTCCGTTTGGCACCATTGGCTTACTGCTCACCCAGCATGGATGGCCACAGAGAGCACTATTGGGCAAGGCCAGGGTTTCCAGCTTCGAGGAGTTCTCAAATATTAATGTTCACTGGCAGGTTTATTTAAAAAAAAAAAAAAAATAGATTCCTGAGTCCCGGTCACCAGAAAGTTCGATCCAGCAGGCGTGCAGTGGTGCCTGGGAACCTGCATTTTACAGCACCCCTAGAAATTTGGTTGCAAGGGTACACTGGCTACACTTTGAGAACAGCTGGCCCTGAAGCCCAAACTTTTAAATGCACTCCAACTTCCCCAGGCCATCTTCATCTGTTCTGCATTTTTGCCCTCACACAAAACCTCTTACCAAGTCCTAAGCATCAATATGTGCAGGTTTAATCCAAATTTATCGTGCACCTTCACCACAGCCAACAAAAAAACTAGTCTTTCCTTTAAAAACAGGTTAATAGCAAAAGACTCATTGCCCAAGCTCTAAACTCAAGCATTATTCTAGGCTTCTTACTTAGTCGTCCTTTTTTCATTTTAATTAACTGCAAGTGTCTATTTTCATATGTATCAGTAATGTCTTACTTGTATTGGGTGACCCTCCAGTGCTGAGGGCAGGTGTTTGTGTTAATAAGTGTTTGTGGAACAAATAAAGGCACCAGGGCATGCCCTACCAACACCACTGTCAGGAGCACCCATAACACCCTGGCCTGTGGCTGTAATATGCCAGTGCCATGGCTGATTTAACTCAGCCAGCATTGTTTAAGCATCTGCTATGTGCGCTAGAGGGGGCCAGGCACAGGGATGGGACAGGAAGAAGAGATCTTGTCTGCCACAATGTAAGACTAGTAAGACTTAACAAGTCTTGTATGGTGCCGGGGAAGGGGTGGGGGGATGTCAGATCAAGTTGTTACTGTATCTGGCAGATTTGTTTTATTTACCAAAAAAGAGAAAAGCAGATTAAGTCTGGGATATATTTAGAACTCATGTGACAGAAATTTTCACGGGTAAGGGTGTGTATTCCTTTGGAGAAAATAGGTTTTATCGGTCTTCTGTATCTGGCTGTAACAACCTCTGAGCACAGGAATACTATGTCAACGAGTTATTCCCAGTGAGGGTTGTTAATCATAGAAGAAACACCACCACAGAGAAGCCCAGAGGTAAGATGTGGTCAGAGATGTGTGTGTCCTCCAATCCCTTCTCTGTGGTTTTCTCTCTTCTCCTCCAGAAATTTGAAGATGATATCACCTATTGGCTAAACAGAGATCGGAACGGACATGACTACTATGATTATCACCACCGTGACTACGATGAAGATGCTGCCATTGGTCCCCGGAGCCCCCACAGCTTTCGGCACGGAGCCAGCGTCAATTATGACGACTACTAACCATTTGTAACGCGGTGTGTGAGCAACCAGTAGCGATTCTTTTTCCTCTTCCCAGTGTCTGGCACTAGTTGGTTTCTGTTGTGCTTTATGTCAGCAGTTCTTTCTGTTCATTTTCTGTGACCAGAAAGGAAGAATTCAAACAAAGAATATAGATGGCTTTTGGTATTTCATGCAAGTTCCTAACAGTGCATTTTAGTTAAAAATAGCAATAAAAGCATTTTGTTAAAAAGAAAAGTCTCAGAATGGATTTGGATGAAAATTAAGCCGGTGACATTTTTTATCTCCTGGATGTTTCCGAACTTGAAGTGTCATCTGAGGGGCTCCTCTCCACTGTCGTCCCAAGCATAACCTTTCCAAGAATCCTTGCCACCACCCCAGGCAGACCCTGGGACTCAGTAAGCATCTTCCATTTGTTAAAATTTAGTCCACGTTAACTGCAAGATACAAAACCAGCAAGAAAGTGTAGTTGAAATTATTTAAGGTTACAGAACGAGGATTTCTGGGTTCCGGGCCAGAGCTAAGAGCTGCATGTGTTCAATATTATCATCCAGGACATGAAGGGTAAGAGAAAAAAGCCGAGTTTGGTTGATTTCGCAGCCCCATCTATATTAAAAAATTAAACTTTGTCCAATGAAAGATTTGTTGAATGAAAGATTCAAGAAAGATTTAAGAATATACTTCACATCATATTTAAACCACCTGAGTGAATGAAAGGGAGGAAAGTGGTGTTGGGGTGGGGAGAGGGGATAAGGAAGGTAGGAAGGAGGCGAGAGGGGAGTGAAGGATCCCAGCCATTGCCGACAGGAGGGAGCAGGCTCACAGCCTGTGCAATGCCTGCACAGGGGTTGGGGGCAGAGGGGTGGGGGCTTGGGTGAACACTATGGGGAGGTGCCACTCAGAATGGCTCTTATACTTCTGTGGGTCACAGACCCCTCTAATGGAAGCTTGTCTGTTTGTTCTCAGAAAAATGATACATAATTTTACATACATCTCTGAAACACATCCCCATTCTCAAACTGCGAACTGTGCATAACAAAAGTTTGGGGCTCAGTAAGGAAGCACTGGCTTCAGGAGAGCAGTGTTTACAATCATAACATTTGGGTAGTAATAATTTGTTTCTTCCTTTGGAATCTTTATGACTTTTGAAAATTTGTGGTAAAATATACATAATATAAAATTTACCCCTTTAACGTTTTTAGGTGTACGGTTGGTTCATTAGCATTAAGTAGATTTACATTGTTATGCAACCAGCATCATCATCCATCTTCAGTACGTTTCCATCTTCCCAAACAAACCCTGTCTCCATTGAAAACTAACTCCCCACTCCCCACTCCTCACTTCTGTCCCTGGAACTCCCCATTCTACTTTCTGTCTCTGAATCTGACTATCCCAGGGACCTCATACAAGTGTAATCATACAGTATTCATCCTTTTGTGACTTGCCTGCTTCGCTTAGCATAATGTCCCCAAGATTCATCCATGTTGTAGCATATGGCAGGATTTCTTTCCTTTTTAAGGCTGAATAATATTCCATTGCATGTTTATACCACATTTTGTTTTTCATTCATCTGTCGGACACTTGGGTTGCTTTCGCCTTTTAGCTATTGTGTATAATACTGCCGAGAAGCTGAGTATGCAAATATCTCTTCATGTCTCTGAATTCAATTATTTTGTTATATGCCCAGAAGTGGAATTATTGGATCATATGGTAACTGTTTAATTTTTTGAAGAACCACCATACACGTTTTCCATAGCAGCTGCAACTTTTCTTTTCTCTTTTTTTTCTTGACTACTACTTTTCTTTTTCTTGACTACTACTGGGCTGGCTCAAACCTCGGTGCGATGATAAAGAGGAAGGAAGAAGGATGATGGGGAGGATATCTTTACTTCCTTTCTAATCTGAAAGGGGGTGATTTCTGTGTCTCAACATAATAGATATTGTTTATAGATGTTTATTATCAAGTTAAGGAAATTTCTATTCTTTTTAAAAATATATGCTAAGAAAAAATTTTAATGTTATACATGAATGTTGAATTTCATGTTCTTTATCTATTAAGATAATATATTTTTTCCTTTTTAATCTGTTAAATAATGTGGTAAATTCTATTAATTAAAATTTGAATATTAATCATTTGAATGCCTGGAATATACCTAACTTGATCATGATTTTTTCATTCATTTTTGGATCTGGTCGGGTAATATTTGTTCAGAATTTTTGTATCCATGTTCATGAGTGTTTTCTGTTCCATTCTCTGTGTGAGAATGAAATTATCTGATTCCCAAATGTTTGGTAGCATTCAGAGAAAGCCGTTTGAATTTGGTGTTTTCTTCATGTTAACATGTCTATTGACTACATTTTCTTTAAAATTAAAGGATTATTCTAATTTTGTCTTTCTCCTTGATCTGTTTTGCTAACTTTTATCTTCCTATGTAGTCACTCATTATATTAATATTTTGAAATGTGTAGAGAGTTGTTCTTAATATCCTATCTGCTTTTCTCTGTTGCATCGGTGGTTGTGTTCTTTTTTCATTCCATTTTATTTGTGCCTCTTAAAAAATGAATCTTATCTTTCAAACCTGCAGTTTTTGCTTTGTTGATCTCTTCATATGTTTTTCTATTTCATAAACTTCTATTCTATTAATTTCATTCCTTCTGCATCCATGGGTCCTTGATTTATATTAGCGCTAAGTTCCATTTTGAACCTTCTGATTTTTTTAAAAGGCACACATTTAATATTCTAAGTTTCCTTCCCAGTATTGTATTGTATCCCAGGAATTTGATATGAAAAGTTGCATGATAAAATTTCAATAACAATTTCTCTTTTGACCCATGAGTTGATTATGAGTGTTATTAAATTTCCAAGTAAATGAATTTTTCTAATTATCTTATTGTCTTTGTTTTCTAACTTAATTGCATTGTGGTTTTTTTTTTTTTAAAAAAAATGTGATCTGTCAGGTCCTGATCCTTTGAGTATACTGAGGTCGTCCAGCTGTATGCCCGAGCCTGTCAGCCCCAACGAGTATTCCCCATGTGCTTGAAAAGAATTTGTCTTTTCCAGACGTCAGAGGTGGTCAACTCCATTAGCTCCAGCTCAAAAGTGATACCGTTCACACTTTCTATTTTCTTCCTTTTCGGGGATCCATTTGATCTACTGATTATTAGTAAGTGTGTTAAAATCAACTGTGATGGATTTAACAAATTTTTCCTTTAATTCTGTCTATACGCAAATCTGTGTGGTACACGCAGTTAGATTCGATACATCTTCCCAGTAAATGGAGTCATTTATCATTATGCAAGAAATTTCCTTATTTCTAATCATCTTTTTTTGCCTGAATTCTCTTGATAATACTGATATGACTGTACTTGCCTCTTTTGGTTACTATTTGCCTGGTCTGTCTTTTCCATAACTTGGCCTTTTATCTTTCTATTTTCTTTAGGTGTATATTTTGTAGTACTTAGTTGAAATATGTTTTTGTTTGTTTTTAAAATATAGTATAACTGTTAAGGCCTTAATGAGAAAATTTAGTCCACTTGCACAAAGTGTGATTAATGATTTAGTTTTACTTCTAGCATCACATTTTGAACCTTTAACTTGTTCCATTTTACCTTTTCCCTTTTCTTGCCTTCATTTAAACTCTTTTGTTTTCCTTTGCCTATTCTTTGCTTGGTTCTTTTTATTTGGTCTATTCTATTAGCATTTGCCCCATTTAATATATATTTAACAAGTTACAGGTCATCAATAGTCATAATCTTCTCCTAGACAATACAAAGACTTTGAAATAGTTTATTCTCCAATCTCCCCTCCCAATTTATAAGCTATTATAACAGCATTTTAAACCTAGCCACAAATTATCTTTGTTTCCTATGTAGTCATTGGTTTATTTAGATTGTCACGTATTTACCTTGGCCCACTATTTTTCCTTGCCCCTCAGACCATGCACCCGAAGACACTTCCCTCCGGTTTGATGACGTGCTTCCAAATCTATTTAGTGATAGTCATTAGTGGTAAACTCTGAAAGTCTGCACTTTCCTTTGATTCACTTGGTATAGAATTTTTGGTTGAGTTATTTAATCTACAACTTTGAAGATATTATTATACAGTCTTATGGTTTCCATGGTCGATGTTATGAATTTCACTATTCATCTGTCATTCCTCTGTGGATGATACTGCCCTCTTCAACTGTCAAATGTAGCATACTCATTGATCTTTGTTCCCTCTACCTACATCTATGTCTCTACATATTTATACTGCTTGGAGTTTGCAAGGCTTCTTAATCCGAAGATTGGTGTTTCGCAACAGATTTGGGAAAATTCTCACTGTTATTTCTCTGAACATTACTTCCTCCCCATCTATTATTTCTTTCTGGAATTTTATTCAAATGTATATTCTTTAAATTAAATTTATCACGGTGACATTGGTTAATAAAATTATAGAAGTTTCAAGTGTACAATTCATAATACATCATATGTATATTGCATTGTGAGTTCACCATCCAAAGTCAGATCTCCTTCCATTACCATATATTTGACTCCCTTTACCCTTATCCAGCTCTCATCTCCCCACTTTCCCTCTGGTAACCACTAAACTGTTGTCCGTGTCCATGAGTCTCTGTTTGTCTTATTCGTTTGTTGCTTTCAGTTTTATATCTCACATACGAGTGAAATCATATGGTTCTCAACTTTTTCTGTCTTATTTTGCTTAGCATGGTAATCTCGAGCCATGCTGTCGCTAATGGCAGTATTTCATCTTTTCTTATGATAGAGTAATATTCCACTGTATATATGTGCCACACCTTTCTCTATTATCAACAGGACAAGTAATAATAAGTGTTGGAGAGGCTGCGGAGCGGGGGAACCCCTCATACACTGCTGGTGGGAATGTAAATTAGTACAGAAAACAATATGGAGGCTCCTCAGAAAAACCTAAGAATAGAATTACCATGTGACTCAGCAATACCTCTTCTGGGTATCTACCCCCAAAATGTGAAAACATTTATCCAAAATATATATGCACCCTGATGTTCACAGCAGCTTTATTCATGGTGGGCAAGACACGGAAACAACCATAGCACTCTTCGATAGATGATTGGACAAAGTGTATACTTTTCAATTATATTTTCCTTTTCTTTTTCAAATATGCTTAGTTTTGCCTCCTGTTATCTGTTCAGATTTTTAAGTTTCTCTTTATTTCTTTAAAGGTATTAAACTTCTTTTATATACTTTGTTAGTTCTAATATCTGAAGATATCTTTGCAGATTGATCTATTTCTACCTTCTATACATTGTTTCTCGCTCACGGTGTCTTGGCTCCTTTATGTCATGTAATTTCTAACTATGATGTGCTTCTATGGAACTCTGTTCTGTTAAGGAATATTTGAAGCCTGAGTGAAGCTAAATTCTTTCAGGTAGCACTCGCATTTCCCGAGGGTTCAGGAGCTGGGTTTTGGAGTGGGAGGGTCTACAAAACTGGGACCACTGTAGATTAAATTCTCCATTTGTAGATTTATAGATGGCACAGGGACACCTGGCAGTTACTATTCTCATGGGTGTCCTCTTTACACCCTCCCAGCCACTCCTGCCAAATTGAAAGTGTGAAAGGAAGCTTTTTCGCTGCTTCAGAGTGATGTTATTGTTATTGGCCTCTACAAGGTGGAGCTTTTGCAGGGCTCAGTCTAATACAAGACAGTCTGCCTTGGGCTTTTTCTCCTATCCTAGTGCTGGGCAGCCTTTGAAGGGCACAAGCTCTGTAGGATTGTTCAGACACCTTTGGGAAATAGTTGGCTTTCCCCTCATTTTGGGATTCTCCAGATTTCTCACTTTTGTATCACCTATGGGATGCATCTAAGAAGATATGTATTTTTCTGAAGTCGTATTCAGCATGTGCTCCCATTGGGAGATTTACTCACGTTATCTATTTAATCTGCCATGTTACTAGAAACAGATCTCCTATTTGCTCATTTACTTCAAATCAGACATTTGTCACCTTTCTTTGTGTGTATTTAGAAATCTAAGAATGCTTTTAAATACGTAAAATAAAAAACAGGATTATATATAAAACCAATTATGTTGGAAAAGTTAACATTTTAAAAGACAAATTTGTGATATAGTAATAAGCGTGCTCCTTCAAGATGTGGTGTCAGGTATATTTGCTGATAAAGTCTGAGGTAAGAGCCAATACTATTG
Source organism: Pteropus vampyrus (assembly GCF_000151845.1). Lineage (NCBI taxonomy): Eukaryota > Metazoa > Chordata > Mammalia > Chiroptera > Pteropodidae > Pteropus > Pteropus vampyrus. The sequence goes on from NW_011888941.1 coordinate 4,151,548, forward strand.
CAATTTCTTGCCTACACTTAAAATTGAAGAAAAGGCTAGATTTGAGCTAGGGATAAGTAAAAACGAATAATGCAACGTTTCTCCCATTAATGAAAATCCCCATTCAAAGGGATTTCTAGTTCCGTTTCTGCCGTATATCCAGAGCAAAAATTTCCAATTATTCTGAGGTTAAAAGTAAAAATATGTTATGAGTCCTATAAGTTCTGTCCCCAGCCTGTCTCTTCACCTCCTATCTCTTCACTGCCTTTTGCTCTGTGCTTAAGCTATTCCAGCCTTTTAATCTTTCAGCGTGCCATTCTACCTTATCCTTCTAGAAGGTTCTCTCCCCTTGAGTTAATTCCCAGACTTTCTTCAGTGCTTGGTGTTGTCACTTCTTCCCAGTTTTGGCCAGCTTCCTCTCAAGGGTTCTGATAAAGTGCTGTGATATAGCACTTTTCTGGAGAGAATGACCATGTGCGTGATCTTATAAACACCTTTTTTCCTGCTAGACTGTAACAGGACAGGAATCATGAGTCTTCGATGAGCATTAAACCCTCATAGCCTAGCACAGAGCCTATCAGAGCAAGCACCCTTTAGTGTCTGTACTCAGAGTGGAAAAACATCTAGTCTCATTTTTATGTATGAAAAAAATGGCCAGAGGAGTTGAATAACAGACATTTCCCTGGATACAAAATGAGTTAGGAACAGAACAGGATTGTAACTCAGAATCGGATGTCCTTCGCATATCAAATTATTTCTCTACTTCCTCCCCAGGACACGCACCACCCTATGTTAGCTTATCCACACCCCCAACCACCATGGCAGGCTCACCTCCTCCTGCCAAAGTATGCCTCATGCCCTATATAGTTTCCTGACCTTGTGCCCAGCAAGGACGTAGTAAACTAACATTTTCTCCCACATGACTGTCACTCTGGCAGCTAGCTGCCTTCTGAGCAGGAGCCTGGCATGACCATGGGCGAGAACTTGAGGCCAGGACAGGCTTGGTCGAGCTTGGTCAGAGACCCTTGGCCAAGTGCTTTCCAAATCACACCACCTGACCCTCTAAGTGTCCCCTTTTAAATCAGGAAACACTGTCTTCCTATGGACCAGAGTTACTCTTCAGAATTTTACAAACCAACCATTTTCATATAAAGATGATTCTTTAGCAAAGGATGAAAAATCCCATTGTTAAAAGATCCTGAGGGAGAGCAAAATGTTGGAAGTGAGAGGATGGCACATGCCCAGACATTGCTCTCCACTTCCCGTTGTCTATTTAAATATAAGACTCCAAATAGGCAACATCTCGGAGAGGGTGACTGGCTCATTCAAGGGAATCCATGCTGGAGATGTCATGTCTGAAGTGACCTGATTGCTCATTTTAAAAACATCGGAAGGGCTGTCAAGAGAAAGGAGTCTTTGTCATGTGCTTGGAGAGTCCCTAGGGTCCAACCAGAATCCATGAGCAAAAATCAGTGAAGCTGATTTTACCTCAAAATTCTAAAAATGGAACGGGCTGCTTCACAGAGTTAAGTGATTCCAGCAGGATAAGTGAACATTTGTCAAGACTGTTTATAGAAATGTCTGCATTTGAAGATTAAAGTTTCTTAAAGTTTGAGATCGTGGATATTCAACTCATCCCTGCTGAGTCTTTGTGAAGAGATCTAGCATGTGATTCTTCTGAAACTTCGACTTAGCTTTTCTCTCTGATAAAACTAATAGTGCATGTACATAGAGAAAGCAGGCAAGACTGAGATATTGGAAGAAATTTTAGAGACAAAAGTGATTCACTACATTCAGACTACCAACCAGTAAATGAAAATTCAAGGAAGTCTTGCTTACAAACAGGCCACCAATACTTTCTTAGTAGTTTACTATCTACTTTGCTTCTCCCATCATGCTGTAGCAATCAGAAAAAACAGGAAAGTACACCCAGGCAATTAGGATTTTTAAAGAGCTGTGTCTTTCCCTTGGAAGTACATTTCTTTTTGTGTAGATACATACCTAACATACCTAACGTAAATGTCATGGTGAGAGGGCAAAGAAAAACACCATTTGATGCCCCTTATTTCGCCACCAGTGTAAAAATGAAACCAAGAAGTGGATGTGTAAAAGGGAGATGTAGTGGTTATGAGAAAAGTGTGGAATAGACTCTGTTATAGATGATGTGTGGTGTGCGTTTGGTGTAATTCCGGGCTGGTTTCGTTGTCTTTCTTGAGCTCTCTCAATCTATTATTTTCTGGTTTCCAGTTTCTTTTCTCTTTTTGTTAAGAAACAAATTTTGTGAAAATAAACCAGGAAATGTGAAAGGGAACACGGTAAGCATGCATTATTAAAGACATCCAAAAGCTGATAGGAACACTCCTGGGCAGGTCCTTACTGTGCTGACGACAGATGATGAATCTTACCTCATGCATTTGGTTCGCTGAGGCTAGAAATGAAGAATTTGATTAATTGTCCACCCCATGATCTTTCCAGTGGGCCAGATGACTCAGACAGTGTTCAGTTCTTGGAAGTAATAAACACCATTATCACCATCTTCTCACATCTGTACATTACATCACTGAAACCTCAATTACTTTTTAAAGTGAGAAAATCAGGTATTATCGCCTTCACCTATATCTTTGTTTTTCTATGTTCAATAACAAGTTTTTTTCATTGATAATTCATTTCCAGTTTTAGTAATTATCACTGACTCTCACTTAATCTCTTTCAATGCCTATTGAATTTTCCTATTTAAAAATAATCTTTCAAAGTCAAGTTTTGTCAGAACGATAGCATAACGACATAGAACATAGACCATGGTATAGCTGGAATATTTTAACATGATTTGATTTTTCAGCATCACTTGATATGACCATGAGATTTTTTCTTTATGGTGGATTATACTGATTAAGATTTTCAAATACTGAACCAGCTTTGTATGCCTGGAATAAAATATAATTGACCCTTGAATAACACAGAGTCCAATTATATGTGGATTTTTTCCAATAAATATGTGTAGTATTGCAAATATACTTTCCTTATGATTTTCTTAGCAGTTTTCTTATCTTACTTTAAGAGTACAGTATATAGTGTATACAACACACAAAATACGTGTTAACTGTTATCAGTAAGGCTTCCAAAAAATAGGCTATTAGTAGTTTTGGGGAGTCAAGTTATATGTTGATTTTTGACTGCATGGGGGGTGGTGGTTGGCATCCCTAACTTGAGTTGTTTGAAGGTCAATTGTAGTTCTTTTATATAGTAAATTCAATCTGCTACTATTTTATTTAAAATTTATAAACTTCTATTCATGAGAAAGATTGGTCTATAATTCTTTTTTGTACTGTCTTGATCTGGTTATGATATCAGGGTAATGCTGGCATCATAAAATAAATTGAAAAGCGTTTCTTCCTCTTCTAGATTCTGGAAGACATTGTATAGAATTGATGTGAATTCTTTAAGTTTTTGATAGAATTCTTCAGTGAATCCTTCTGGGCCTAAGGATATTTTTCAGGAAGTTTTAAATTATAAATCCTATATCTTGTAAGGCTATTCAAATTTTGGATTTCATATTTGGTAAGTTATGGTGGTTTATACTTTTACAAAAATTGGTCTATTTCATATAAATTGTCAAATGTATATACACAATTGTACTTACTTTTGCTTGTAATCCTTTGATATCTGTAAGTTTGTTCTTTGTTTCATTCCTAATGTTGGTTATTTATGTCTTCTGTTTCCTTTTTCAATCTTCCTAGAGGTCAGTGAATTTTACTGATATTTTCAAAGCCTTGTAGACAGCATATAACTGGGCCACTTATTTTTTGATGCTAATATTCTATTTTTTAAAATAGTTTCAGGACTTTATTTTGTTATAAAAGTAAACATGCTAACATAAGAACTTTTTCACCCAATTTTTTAAAATTTATTTTTAAAATTTTAATTAGTTTCAAGTAACAATACATTGGTTAGACATCTATATAGATCGTAAAATGATCCCGCCATATGCTCCCTCCCTCCCCTGACCCTCCACCTAGCCAACGTATTAATGCTAACTGCATTCCCTATGCCATGTTCCCCATTCCCATGACTATCCATCAGCTACTAATTTGTACTTCTTTAGCCTTTCACCCCATTCTCCTAGGCCCCCAAAATCCCCTCCCTTCTGTCCATCACCAAATTGTCCACTATATTTGTGAGTCTGTTTTTGATTAGTTTGTTCTTTTTATTCCTTAGATTCCTCACATAAGTGAAATCATATAGTGTTTATCTTTCTCTGACTTAAATACCTTCTAGGTCCATCAAAGCAATATCTTTTTCCATCTCCTACCTTTTCATATGGAAGAGTCTTGTTTTCTTATCCTTTCAGCCACTCTATCTTTTGGTTGGAGCACTTAATTCTTTTCCATTTAAGGTACTTATTGATAAGAAGGTAGTTGTTACCATTGTTTATTCCTGTTTTTGATACATGTTTTTTCTTCTTAAAGAAGTCCCTCCAACATTTTCTGTAATACTGGCTTGGTGGTGATAAATTCCTTTAGCTTACTTTTGTCTAGGAAGCTCTTTATCTGTCCTTCAAGTCTAAATGATAGCTTTGCTGGATAAAGTATTCTTGGTTGTAGATCCTGGGTCTTCCTCTTGTAGAATATTTTTTGCCAAGCCCTTCTGTCTCGCATAATTTCTTTTGAGAAATCAGCTGCCAGTCTTAAGAGTGTTCCCTTATAAGTAATTATTTGTTTTTCTCTTGCTGCTTTTAATATTCTTTGTAGTTAACCTCTGGCATTTTAATTATGATGTGTCTTTGTGTGGGCCTCTTTGGATCCCTGATTTTTGGAATTTTCTGAGCTTCCTGGGGTTTTATGTCCATTTCCTTCACCAGATTAGGGAAGTTTTCCATCATTATTTCTTCAAACAGCTGTTCAACATCTCGATTTTCTTTATTTACACCAATCAGACGAATATTTGGAGCCTTAATAATGTCTCATATACTCCTTAAATTATTTTTATAGTTTTGGCATCTTTTTTCTTGCCATTCTGATTGAGTGTCCTTGGCTTTCCTGTCCTCTAGATAGAGCATTTGATCCTCTTCTTTATTCACTTTGTTTATTCCTTTGTTTATTCAACTTAATATACTTCTCATCTCAGATAATGTGTTCTCCATTTCAGACTGGTTCTCTTTTATAATTTCCATTTCCATTTTTATGTTTTTTATCTCTTTGTTGGAGTTCTCACTGAATTTAACCAAAAGTTCATTGACCATCTTTATAACCAGTGTTTTGAACCCTGCATCTGTTAGATTACTTGACTCCGTTATATCTGGATCTCTGTTCTCTTCTCTCATATGGTTTCTACTTCTTCGTCTTCCCATTTTGGCTGCCTTTCTGTGTGTTTCTATGTATTAAGCAAAGCTCCTAAGTCTCCCAGTCTTATTATTGTGGATTTATGAAGTAGGTGTCCATTGGCACAGTCCTGAGAGGGGTTCAGCTGCAGGCCAAACTTAGCCCAAGCCTCTACCCCTCCAAGGCTACCTGTTAAGATTTGACAAGCAGTCCACAGATGCTGTGCTTATAGTTGCCTGAAAAGGCCACACCAGAAACCGAGGCTGCCTCCGGTGTGAGTCTCAGTAAGAAGCACCTGACTTGCTGAGGATATACCAGGTGTGGCTTGGGTGGAGTCATGAGTTGGGGGAGCGGGGTTTCAGGGAATCCTCTGGGTGGACCGACCTCTGTTATCCACTTTGAAGACATCCAGGCTATGGTAGCACTGTGCCCGCACAGTGGGAGACGGGAGGGCTCAACATGGAACAATGGATACT
>NW_011888941.1:4160065-4165935 GCF_000151845.1 Pteropus vampyrus
CGCCCCGCCCCCACCAGTTTCCTGTGCCCCTTGGCAATGCTTCCCTCCCACTTCTCCCTTTGCCTTTCTAACAAACAGATGATTTGATTTGTTTCCTGTTTGCTTCAGGGCTGCTCCAAATTAAGATTGCTTTTCATGCGGTCCCTCTCAGACTCAGCCTCTTAGGTCAGTCGGGGTGACAGTGCACAGGCTCAGTGTCATGTGGGAGAATGAGGTATGTGGATTAGATCCAGATGCTTGCCAGACCATTTTCCCTCCACAGTAGGTGCACATGTGCATCATTTTAGAAGCGATCTTTGTGGCTGATTCCATCTGGAGTAGACACCAAATCCCCAAGGGGTAGTTCAGGGTCTCTGGGGGTTTAGCGCTCCTTTTCTGTTGTCGGTTCGGAGGGTAACATGTCAGATCATCCAGGGTGTCCCGAAGGCAGCTTTGGAAAGACACTCTGGCTTCCCCCATTCAGGCCTACTGCCATTGTGACCCACAAGTTGTGCTGTGAAGCCTGGGACAGTACGGTTTTTTCATTAGCGACCTTGTCTCATTCTCACTTTCTTTAAATAGGTCCCCCTGGAAGAAGGTTTAAACAAAGCAATTCACTACTTCCGGAAAGAACTTGAGTACCAGGCAAATAATCAATACATCCCCAAACCAAAGCCCGCAAGAATAAAGAAAGGACGGACGCGCCATAACTAAAACCTCGTGCTTGGGACGGAGACTCCCTGTTTCACACAGATGGGATGTTTGTTTGTCTGTTTGTTTGTTTTTCGTAAAGAGAGACTTAAACAGGTGTCATGAAGAACAAACTGGAATTTTATTCTGAAGCTTGCTTTAAAGAAATGGATGTGCCTAAAAACTCCCCTCAAAAACCTGCAAATTTTGCCTTGCACTTTTTAAATCTGTCTTTTTATGTAAAATAGCCTAGATGCATCTCTGTATATTTTCAAGTTTTTTATCTTGCTGTGAGAGCATATGTCATGACTGTCGTTGACAGTTTTATTTACTGGTTTCTTTGCGAAGCTGAAAAGGAACATTAAATGGGGTGAAAAATGCCGATTTTATTTATAAAAGTGGTACCTATGAATGAGACATTATACTATGCATAAAGAAAAAAAATAACCTAGCAGTACTTTCAGGTGGACGGCGCACCGGCATTTATTCTTCATGTGGATAAAGAATTCTGTTTGAGAGCTTTATGTTTCTTTTAATTCAGAATTTTTCCAAGGTCTAGTTTTCAGATGCAAACTTGACTTTTGAGATATTTCTGTTGGTTATCATGATCAAGGATATTTGAAATCACTACTGTGTTGTGCTGCGTATTTGGGGTGGGGTGGGGTGGGGTGGGGCGGGTTGGGTGGGGGACAAAGTTAACCGTATTCTTGGTTAACAGTGGTCAAATATGCTATTTTAATAAAATATTGAAACTCACTTTCAGTTTTAAAGGTTGACTTTCTGCTTTGCACTATTGGATTGTTCAGAAAAATATTGGAGAGTTTAATTTTAAAAGTCCCGAAAACATCCCTGTTGGTATAATATGTAATTTGATGAGTGGCTATTGAAAACATTTATATACTACTTGGGCTGACTCTTTGCATATGACATGAACTGCTGTGTGGAGAAGTCTTCAGATCTTACCCAGGGTTAAAATCATTGTGTGTCCTTCTTGGGCAACACAGACCAGGTGGTAAAAAAAAAAAAAAGAAGTGCCATCTGTTTTAATCTGTGAGATTAAGACTCATTGAATGAAAAGTTTGAGAGCTTTTGCTTTCATTAAGATTTTTTTCAAAATGTAGTGTTCGGATTTTTGTATTCCTTTAATAACAAATATAAAAATGTAGGAAGTTAAAGCAGCATATTTTCCAAGTTAGTTGGGGCTGCATGATATTGTCAAATCGCCTGCGCCAAGGAAATAAAAGCATCAAGCGTTTGACTAGAATATTTGTTTCCGTAACTAAGCAGGGTAAACTAGACTTGCCTGTTTTTCAAAATCATCTTGGAATTTATTTTTAATTGGAACCACAGCCTTCTTAGCCTGGCTTCCAGTAGGATTGACTTAGAATGATAACAATACACCCTTTGGGTCAGGATAGGAAACTAGAATTTTCAAAAGTGCATAGCAAACAAGATACCAGACCATAATCCAGTAGGAAGCCAGGCTAAGAAGGCTGTGGTTCCATTTGTCATGCTAAATCCCCTAAAAGCCTCTAGAACCAAAGGTCAGTGCTAGATTGGATGGGATGTGAGAGAAAAAAAGAGGACTCAAGGATGGTTTCTTATTTTTGTTATTGTGGCCGGAATTAAGAGATACACTTAGATTTACTGAGCAGTTATAACCCTGCAAATCTTTAAAATGATTTTTCTCTTCCCTTTCTCCTTGATTCAAACTGGCCTTGGGCTCACTTGCATCTTCTGCGTACTGCAAGACCACTCCCTTAATCTTTACGCCCTTAGGTCAGCATCAATCTTAGGAACAAAGTCTCAGTTCTGTTCATCATATAAACAGAGTTTCTGCCTAACTAGAGATAATATCTTGGCCGCTCCACACCCTTGAATGCGAAGACCCTACCAGCATCCCTTTGAAACCAGACAGAAAGACGCCGTAACTGACATCAGTACCTGATGCAATGATCAGCTACCTCCTATTCTAGCCCCAACCAATCGGTAGAAGCCCAGGACCCCAACTCCCTTAGCTGATGTGACTAATGAGTTTTCCCCTGTATAACATGCCCTAGAGCCATCACAGAGCCAGGTCTTTGAGCAGTAGCTCATCTTGGTCTCCGGGTTCGGTGCCATTTCCTTAAATAAACCTCTACTTTCTTTGCTGTGAACTCATGTCTGTGTCTTTTTTGGCTATTGACATGTACAGACAAAATGAACCGCTTGAGTTTGGTAACACAGGGATGAACAGAGCTGAGAAGCTTGTTTGGGAACTATTGATGGTGACCTGGACATTGAAGACAGTATAGACAAGGAGGAATTTGCATGGAACTAAGCTGTGCAGTGCAGTTTTGGGGTGCCCCAGGGTCCAGAATTCTACCTTATTACTTGCTAATTCCGGAACTCTTCTGTGGAATTCATCCTTTTGACTTTTTTTCCCCATGATTTTAATGAAATATTTTCAGGGAACAAGGAGAAAGGAGGAGAGAGGTTATGTGTAATTCATTCAGGAAGGAAATAATGAAAACTTTGAATTAAGCGTAAGAATGTCCCAGGGAGAGAGAGAAATGGCGCTGAGGACCTTGGACTTTCAACTACGCCTTGAAGGATACTGAGCCAGCACGTGGGCCCCACGGAGACTTCAGCTGCCTCCTGCAGCATCACAGTTCCTCGGTGGGGCCTGGTGGAGTCTTGGTCAGGGTCTCAGAGCTAGATGAGCTGCCCTCTGGTTAAGGGTCCTTTGTCACATGTGAGCTTGACTTCGTTCTTAACCTAGAAGTTGTGTTGAATTAAACGCTGGTCTGGCCAGGACAATGAGTTTCAATTTCATAAGATACTGGGAAATCTGGGAAGCCCTCAGTGATTTCCTGGGGCAGAGAAGCTATGAGTCCAAGGTCAATTTGCATATTAAAGTGATAAATACACTTTCCCCAAATATCCTCAGAGGTTGATCCTTACCTTTGATAGGGAATTGAAAAATGGCCTTGCCCTGAGAATTGCTACTGTAGTTTCCAGGGGTAGGGAAGAACATCGCTTCAAAGACCCCAGTGGGGCTTTGTTCTAATTACCATGATTAACTCACCTATTTTCTCTTAAAAATTCTTGACTGTGTCCTGTTTGTACTTTAGCCATATTGGGGAAACAAGAGTTATTTTTATCTACAACCATGCTGTGGAAAGGAAAAAAGTAAGGACTTTGTTATCAAGAACCTTAATTTTTCACCCCCAGCCCATAGGTCTGAGGGGCTGGCGTTATTTCCCTTTCCCCAGGGCACTTAGGCACTGATCTAACCCCTCAAGTTAGACTAGTCACCTGGCTTCTCCTGAGGGCAGGCCTTGTCTGGAGGAGCACGTGCTCTGACATTTCAGAACGATTCCTTTCCCCTTCCTGATGCTAGGAGCGTGAGATTTTTCTCTGTTCTTCACTAGAACCAGGTTGAGCTCCTGGAGATAAAACACAAAACTATTGGGTTGCCCTGGGACTAGCTCCAGCAGGATTTTTAAACTGAGACTTGTCCACATTGAGCCTCCAGCAATTTGTCAGTTTGAGTTAGATTTTCCTATTCTGGCACTGGGTCACATGGAGGTCGCTACTCTGGTAAATTGTGATTCTCTGTATTTTACCTGTTGGTTTCTCCAGTTTCGGGAAGAGCAGTTTGTCCTTTGACCTCTTTTCTCTGTTGGAGCTGAGAAGAGTTCTTGATTTTTCAGTTTGCTCTGCTTTTTACCATTTAGGATGGAGCGGTGACTTCCCGAGCACTTTACATGTCAGTTAAAGAGTTTGTTCAAGAACCTTAACTTTTTTAAGTCTTACTGTTTTGGTGCATTTTGCATTTCTGTATTTTATGAATTTTATTTGAAGTAAAACTAACGTGCTTGAAATACAAAAAAAAAATAGACAATCTCAGCTAAGAGGAGATATAAAGAACTAAACAGAACTTTTAGAACTGAAAAAACATCCAAAATAAAAAACTCTGTGGATGAATTTAACAATATTCATCCACAATGGAGAGGATCCATGAACTTGAAGATCAAACAGTAGAAATTAACCACTTTGAACAATAGAAAGAATATAAACTGAAAAATGAGCAGAACATCGGAGATGTGTGGAACTAAAAACAACAACAACAAAAACTGCCATGTCATTGGAGTCCCAGGTGAGGAGAGAGAAGGTAGAACTGAAAAAAATTTTCCAAGAAAAGTTCTGACAATTCCCTAAATTTGGTAAAACAACATAAACCAGCAGATTCAAAATGCTGAGTGAACTCTACATTAGATAAACCTAAAGAAATCTAATCTAAGGCACAGAATAAACTGAAAACTAAAGCCAAAGGAAAAAATCTCAAAAGCATCCAGAGGGAAACAACAGATTGTCTTTTCTAAGAGCAAAACAATTAGCATGGCAGCAAGATTCTCACCAGAAACCATGGAGACCAGAAATCAGTGGCACATTTTTCAAGTGCTGAAAGAAAAGAACTGTTAATCCAGGATTTTATAGCCAGTGAAAATATCCTTCAGAAATGGAGGGAAAATCAAGACATTCTCATATGAAGGGAAACTATGAGAAGTTTCTACCAACAGACCTACCCTAAATGAATAACTGAGGTAAAACTAACAAAAAATAAATGATAAAAGATGGAAAGTTAGGATATCAGGAAGGGAGGGAGGGAGAAAGGGAGGGAGGGAGGGAGGGAGGAAGGAAGGAAGGAAGGAAGCAAGCAAGCAAGGAAGGAAGGAAGGAAGGAAGGAAGGAAGGAAGGAAGGAAGGAAAGACAGGGAACGAGCAAAAATATGGATAAATGTAATAGGCTTCCTCTTAAGTTTTCTAAATTATGTTTGATGGTTGAAGCAAAGATTATAACACTTGTGGTTTTCAGTGCATATAAAGGAAATAAATAAGACAACTATATTATAAATGTTGGAGGGTAAAAGAAGGTAAGTTTTCCACACATCACTCAAGATAAGGGGTCCATATCTCACTTGTAAAAGATGACACCAGCAGATTTGACAATTATATAACACCCAGAGCAACCACTAAAAAAAGATATACACAGAGATATACTCAAATGCACAGATGAAATTCTTTTAAAAATGCTTAACCCCTAGGAAGGCTTGGAGGAAGAGGATCACAGAGAAATGAAAAGCAGAAAACAAAAAGTAAAATGGCAGATTTAAGCAATAATATAATTACATTAAATGTAAATGGTCTAATAATAG
>NW_011888941.1:4165985-4167678 GCF_000151845.1 Pteropus vampyrus
AGGATCACAGAGAAATGAAAAGCAGAAAACAAAAAGTAAAATGGCAGATTTAAGCAATAATATAATTACATTAAATGTAAATGGTCTAATAATAGTGGTCAAGAAACAAAAATTGACAGAGTGGATTTAAAAATAAATGGAGAAAAAAATGGTGTAGATGATACAGGCTCTGTTCATCCTTCTGGCGACTAAATCAAAGTTGTGATGGAAACAAGGAGCAGCTGTAAGGAAAAATCACCTGGGACAAACAAGCCATACAACTAGGAAGAAATCCAAGAAAGCACACTGCAATGGCAGAAGGTAGGATAAGGCAAGGACATGGGGTTACCCGGTCTCCAGCGGCTGAGTGAGACAAGCCGTGGCAGCGGCAGCGGCAGATGCCTCTTAAAGAGCCTGATTCAGCTGCACGCAGGGGGCACCAGGGACTTACAAGGAGATATTGTTGGAGTGAGGGTGGAGGCAAGACTTGCCTGGTACAGAAGTGCCGGCAGTATCCATTGTTCCCTGTTGAGCCCTACCCGCTCCCAGTGCACGGACACAGAGCCACCATAGCCGTGAAATCATCAAACTGGGTAACAGAGGTCGGTCCACCCAGAGGATTCCCTGAAACCCCGCCTACTCCAACTCACGACCCCACCCAAGTCACATCCAAGTATATCTTCAGTGAGCCAGGTATCCCTTGCTGAGACTCACACTGGTGAAGGCAGCTGGCCTCAGTTTCTGGTGTGACCTTTTGAGGCAACGGTAAACACAGCATCTGTGGATTGCTTGCCAAATCTTAACAGGTAGCCTCGGAGGGGTAGAGGCTTGGGCTAAGTTTGGCCTGCAGCTGAACCCCTCTCAGGACTGTGCCACTGGACACCTACTTCACAAATCCACACTAATAAGACTGGGAGACTTAGGAGCTTTGCTTAGTACATAGAAACACACAGAAAGGCAGCCAAAATGGGAAGATAAAGAAGTAGAAACCATATGAGAGAAGAGAACAGAGATCCAGATACAACGGAGTCAAGTAATCTAACAGATACAAAGTTCAAAGCCCTGGTTATAAAGATGCTTAATAAACTTTTGGGAAGTGTAGAGAACTCCAACAAAGAAATAAAAAACATAAAAATGGAAATGAAAATTATAAAAGGGAACCAGTCTGAAATGGAGAACACGTTATCTGAGAGGTATATTAAATTGAATAAATAAAGAAAGAAATGAAGTGAATAAAGAAGAGGTTCAAATGCCCTATCTAAAAGACAGGAAAGCCAATCAGGACACACAATCAGAATGGCAAGAAAAAAGATGCCAAGACTATAAAAGCAATTTAAGGAGCATATGGGATACTATTAAGGCTCCAAATATTCATCTGATTGGCATAACAAAAGAAAATCAAGATGTTGTACAGTTGTTTGAAGAAATAATGATGGAAAAGTTCCCTAACCTGGTGAAGGCAATGGACATAAAACCCCAGGAAGCTCAGAAAATTCCAAAAATCAGGGATCCAAAGAGGCCCTCATCGAGACACATCATAATTAAAATGCCAAAGGCTAACTACAAAGAATATTAAAAGCAGCAAGAGAAAAACAAATAATTACTTATAAGAGAACACTCTTATAAGACTGGCAGCTGATTTCTCAAAAGAAATTATGCAGGACAGAAGGGCTTGGCAAAAAATATTCGACAGGAGGAAGACCCAGGATCTACA
>NW_011888942.1:0-5689 GCF_000151845.1 Pteropus vampyrus
AATGACAGGTTAAATATATTTGTCTTTGCTTATTTTAACATTATAAATTTCTATAATCTTTGAAGATATAATGGATTTGGCCAATCTATTGTAAAATTATTGTAGCATATTTATTCTAAATGATGTTATTGACTAATAATGTCATTGTCTACTGTTATGGGTCCATGTTTTAGTGGAATGCAGTAATCATCCAAACTATTTCAAAAGTAATTATGCACTGTGGTCTATATTATGAAGGATCATAAGTACAGGATGCTGTGGCCAACACAATAGGAACAGATGCGTTATTGATTTCAGGACAATTATTTTTAAGGAAATAGACCTCAACAAAAATGGCTAATATAGCCAAAGCACAATCAAGAGGGTAGTAGGAAAAGAAAATGTGTTAGAGGCCGCCTTGACACACACTTTTTGGTCATGAGAAGGATTTTATTTTTTATCTAAGGAAAATCATGCAGAGATTTAAGCAGTGTATTTACTTTTTGACAAGGTTTTAATACCTTTATGCATTAAAAAAAAACAATGAAAACTAATAGGGTAATAGTCTCCTTTGAAGCTCAGGAAATTTGCAAAAGAATGTGATGCTTTAAGCAGAATGAATCTTAGGTTAAATACCTCTAATTAAAAAAAGAGAAGTTTTAGTTTCTGAATATATCAACTCTATTATATTCAAACCTCTATAAGAAATAGTAAGAGAAAGGTAAAATCAGAGGTGTACATCACAGAAAATAAACATTAAAGAAAGTAGGAGAGTATAGCAGGAGATTTATAGGAGTGAATGTCCTGAGATATTTATTACTCAAATAAAATAGATGTTCTCAAGAACCATCCTTTATGCTCATATGATATTGTCATTTGCATTACTTTTTTCTTTTGAATTCCCATATTATATATTACAATTATATATGGTTGGTTTACTTACTTCTAGGTAAATACCATCACTAAAGCACTGACAGTTTTGTTATTAGGAAATGTGATAGCAGATAAAAATTGAAATAACTTAGGTCTTTAATAAAATCGCATTTAACTATATCTGTACTTTGTTGCTATATTCCTTTTCTATTAAATACATAATGATATTAATGGCCAAAAAAGAATGCTATGTTTATAGAACTTGAGGAGACTCCCACCTGTCTTCCACCTTTTGCTTTTACTTTTTTTCCCCATAAATGTTCTGCTCTGCCAGGTTCATTTCTGGTACAGTGATAAATTTTCTAGACTAGACACAGTTTTTCAAAGAACGTCATTCCAAATACATGTTTGAAAGATTAGGAAATGGCACTGGGTATATAGTTTTAGTTTTAAGAATACATAATTTTTAAAAGATTAGTTTAAAAAGTACATGTTGTTAAGAAGTCAGAAAATAATCATTACCTTTTAATAAACACTGCACGTTAAAAAATACCTGTAATAGCAGCCTTTTGTTGGCCAACTGCCATGTGCTAAACTGTGGCTTATATGATTTTATTTAATATTTGTAATATAATAATCTTATTTTATCCCCAAAGAATGAAGATCAGAGTTTATTTTTCTTGTAAAAGTAAACCGGTTATAAAGCCCAAGGTGTGTCAGCTTTCATTGTGCTGTTCATCATACATATAACATTAATTTTGGATTACATAATTTCTTTAGTTCCACTTTATTTTCCATCTAGTTTATGTCTTTGACTCCTTTACCTTTTCTCAATCTCCATCATTAACTCTATTCTTCTTTGTGTCTGTCTATTGAGGCCCGAATAGGTCTTTTACACTGAACCAGCTGCACTGGTTATGTTTTTCATTGTAAGTTACAAAACTGTTGCTTTAATACCTTGCACATCTCTAACTAGACTTGATCATAAAATTATGTCATTAAATAAAATTATCTCAGAATGTGTTTCATAGAACACTAGTCCAGTGAAGTGTTCCCTGAAAATGAGATGCCAAAATCAAGTAAATTTAGAAAATTCTTCTTTTTCATCTTTCTTCCCATTAGGTTACTCCCGATAAACATTACCCTATTAAATTTTCATAGACATTGTACAGTCAAATGATATTTTACCCATGTTAAAAAAATCTTCAAACATAGAAAATACCATTTTTTGGAAAAAACCTGTTTCCTAGACTTCCATCTCCACTCTCTTTACTGACCTTAACTTGCATTATGCTCAGCGTTTAACAAGCTCACATTGCTAAATGGGTTGGAGAAGTTTAGAAATAGTTATTTTAAAAGTATATACAAAAATCTCTTTTTATGCCTAGAATTTTTATAAAACAGTTTTTTTTTAATTAAAAGTTATTGGGGTGATGATGATCAACAAAATCCAATAAGTTTCAAGTGTACAGTACAACAGTATATCATGTATATATTGCATTGTTTGTTCACCACCCATATTTCTTCCATCACCACATATTTGACCCCTTTTACCCTTATCTTTCTATCACCTCCCCCATTAGTAACCACTAGTCCCCTATCCATGTCCATGAGTCTCTATTGTCATGTTTGTTATTTTAAACTTTATAGCCCACATACGAGTGATATCATGTGGTTTTCAAGTTTTTCTGTCTGACTTATTTTACTTAGCATGATTATCTCAAGATCCATCCATGTATTCACAAAAGGCAGTATTTCATTTTTTTCTAATGGCTGAGTAACATTCCATTGTATATATGTACCACATCTTCTTTATCCAATTATTGATCTTAAGATACTTCGGTTGCATGTCCTGGCCACCATGAATAACACTGCTATAAACATCGGAGTGCATATATCTTTTCCGATAGATGTTTTTAGGATTTTTTTTTTTTTTGTAAATTCCCAGAAGGATTGCTAGATCACATGGCAAGTTCAATTCTCAGTTTTTTGAAGATCCTCCATACTGTCTTTCATAGTGATTTTACCAATATACTGTCCCACCAGCAGTGTATGAGGATTCTTTTTTCTTCACATCCTCTCCAACACTTGTTATTACTTGTCCTGTTGATGATAGCCATTCTAACAGATGTGAGATGGTATCTCATTGTGGTTTTGATTTGCATTACCCTAATAGCTAGTGATGTTGAGCATCTTTTCATATGTTTGTTGGCCATTTGTATTTCTCCTTGGGAGAAGTGTCTTTTCAAGTAATCTGCCCATTTTTTAATTGGATTGTTTGTATTTTTTATAGTTGAGTTGTATGAATTCTTTGTATATTTTAGATATTAGGCCCTTATCAGAGGCGTTGTTTGCAAATATATTTTCCCATTTAGATGGTTGTCTCTGTTGATTTTTTCTTTTGCTGTGCAAAAGCTTTTTAGTTTGATATACTCCCATTTATTTATTTTTGCTTTTATTTCCCTTGCCTTTGAGGTCTAATTTATATCTTCTCTAAGTCCAAGGTCCATGAGTTTAGTTCTTATGTTTTCTTCTATGTAATTTATTGTTTCAGGTCTTATATTAAAAGTCCTTAATCTATTTTGAGTTAATTTTGGGGTGTGGCGATGGACAACTCCAGTAAAGTTTCAGGATACAAAATCAATGTTCAAAAAATCCATAGCATTCCTATACTCTAATAATGAATTGTCAGAAAAAGAAATGGAAAAACAAATCTCTTTTGAAGCTGCAACAAAAAGAATAAAATACATAGGAATAAGCCTAAAGAAACATGTGAAGGACTTAGACAATGAAAACTATAAGACACTGTTAAAAGAAATTGAAGAAGACACAAGGAAATGGAATGGAAAGATATTCTGTGTTCTTGAATTAGAAGAATCAACATAGTTAAAATGACCATATTACCGAAAGCATTATACAGATTTAACACAACCCCCATCAAAGTCCCATCACATTTTTTAAAGAATTAGAACAAAAAATTAGATTTATGTGGAAGCACAAAAGACCCTGAATAGACTAGAACTGTTAATATTGGAATTTTAGATGTCTCATATGATCTCTATGTCACCTTCCCATTTATCTTACATGCCAAAAATGAAAGACATAATATTTAGCCTTTTGAAATAATGCTTTTAATTGTATATGTTTTATAAAGAGTGTAAAAGTGTCATATTTGAAATGTATGATATACTTAGACTGCTACACAGGAAACATGAAAAATTATAAAAGAAGCAAGAGGCAGCTACATCGCTCAAATATATTTGATTATCGTAAATCATTGACACAAGAGTAAATCTGTCCTAGGAGCATTATCAGAATAATTATTATCTTTTTATATTTTTCTTTTTACAATAGGAAAAAAAATGAGTCAATAAATAAATAACTAGACTAACAATCTAGGTTTTGATTGATTCAGAGAACTATTTCCCTCTTTGCATAATCCTGCTACCCAAACAATTATTGCCTAAATATTTGCAAACTCAAATCCAAGATCCCACTGAGAAAATCATTTCTATGGAAAAAAAGAACATGTGCAGTAGTGCATGACCAACTAGATGTACTTCTTCTGGGCAATTGAAAGGACATGACCATCTCTATGGGGGAACTATGCAAAGAATTCTTGTAAATTCTATTAAATTTGACCAATCACCTATAATATGTCTGACTATGAGGTGACCTGATCATTCTATCAAACATGGTTTTAGAGCAATCTGTAACTTGAGTGGCATTTACTATACACAAAGATGAATAAAAATATACAGGATGGGCTTTCTCATAGTGTTTGAGAGAAAAATATAATAATTGAATCTAGGATGAGAATTAAATTTACCTAGTCTATAGAAAGGATCAAACAAAATGTACTTGGACAGTAATGTTATTTAAATAATTCATCTTTAGAAATAATAGTCAAAGAGCAATACAGTAGGTCACAAGACAGGAACCCACCCTATCAAATGATATTTCATTCAATGTTGTTTCATTATATTGTTGATGAGAAAAATCAATTCTTGGCTAGAGTTACTGTCTGTGTAGAGTTTCATGTTGTCCTCATGTCTGCATGGGTTTTTCCTGGGTACTCAGGTTCCTCCTACATCCCAAAGATGTGCTCATGAGGTAAATTGGTGTGTCTAAATTGTCCCAGTCTGTGATTGTGGGTGTGTGTGATGCACCCTGCCATGGAAGGATGTCTTGTCTAGGGTGGGTTCCTGTCTTGTGCCCTGAGCTGCTGGGAGAGGCTCTGACCACCTGAGTTTGAACTGGAATATGTGGGTTGGAAATTCATTATCTTACTTGTTTTTATTAATATTGCTTAAATGTATGTACAGCTCACATTTATTTTGATGTTTAAGTGTTTGGGGTCTTTATTTAGAAGTTTGGTGATTTTTTTTGTGACAAAAAGTATGCTATAGAAACTTAACTTTTGTTTATATCAATTGGTCTGTGATAAAATTGGTTTCCTTGTACATTGTTTCACTTAAAGTTGCAGTTTCCAAGAACTATTGTGGATGTTAAGTGAGGACTTAATATACACTTATCTAAACGAAAGAAAATAAAAGTTACCTTAATGGGTTGAAGTGATCCTATATCTGCTCTCAGACAAATAAGTTTAATACAGTGGAAATGTCCACAAGAATCTGGAGTAGACAGAAACATTGAAAGTACAGAGACTATCTAAGATGCTCATAGAGGCACACCACTTCTTACTATTGTAATAATAAGGAAATCTGTTTGTGTAATCTTTTCTTGATTTGTTGTGAATTTTTTCTTGTTAATCGTATACCATCCATAGATAAAAATGGTGTGGTCTGCGATTGATTTGAGCTGGGATCCTAATTTC
>NW_011888942.1:5739-7158 GCF_000151845.1 Pteropus vampyrus
TGTTTCCAGAAATGGTTATTATATATCACAATTCTTTAATAATGTATGATGAATTTTGAGGTGGGAAATAATGTGAGTTATCTGGGAACCATGTCAGATGAAATGGTAAAGATGGACTTGGAGAAACAGAGACTCAAGTCAGAAAGTCTCTTTGTATAAATGTAGAATTCCACCTAATTGGAAGATATATATAAGAATGTAGGAACTTACAAGGAGTCACATTTTAGTGCCTTGAAAAGGAGTTCAACAGAATTTGTGATGTGAATAAGTAGTAAATGTGGGACTCCCTGTCAATAAATGTTCAGACACAGGGTAGATGGCCTCATAAAGATATTCCTGAATGGGAATAAATGTTAGAAATAGATTTTTAATTTATAAATTATATGTAGGACAAACTAACAAATAACATACCATCTAGAAGTAATCATTAGCATTTTAATTTAAATATGTCATATATTTTACAAATTAAAATTAGCCTGCATGTATTTTATGACCCACTTATAATTTGCTGACTATGATATAGAAAATATTAAGGGAATTTAACATTACTCGTGAATCATTTTAATTCTTACATATTATATACATGTACTTAATCACTGAATTATTATTTAGTAAATAATCACTGAATGATTATTTCCAGCCACTCTGCTAGAATAACACAGTCATGGTCCCTGTTCTCAAAGAACTTAAATTCTATTTTGGAAGACTAACTATACCATAAGTTAAAAATAGTCTTTGTTACTAAGGAAATTAAAATTAAAACTAAAATGAAATACCAGTACACACCCACTCAAGTGGCTGTAATCCAATGATAATACCAAAGACAGAGAGAAATATTTTTAAATACTTTCTCTGTCATTGGTGGCTCCTTTCCAACCGAGTTGTATGCTGGCCTCCACCCTCTTTTCCTTTCCTATCTATCATGACCTACTCTCAGATAAGCAATTTATATATTAATCTTTCTTTTGTATACTTCCAAATACCTTGAACGAAAAGTCGATTGTGTTATATATGCATGTGTATATATATGCATATGTAATATGTAAGTTTCATTATCTTCACACTTTAAAATATTTTGTAAAACTAACTTAAAAAATCAGTAAAAGATATTTTAATACATAGTATGCATATGTATACATGAATTGGATTACTGAGGAGTATATATGTGTATATAGTTATATATTAAAACATTTTTTATGCAGTAATATAAACATGTATGACACTGTACATATGCAACTCACTTGCTCTGTGTGTGTTTGTGTGTATGCGTATGTGTTTGAAGAAAGAAATTGAAAAACATTTTTTCTTAGATTTCACTTTTCTCTCTAAGAGCTTAAGTATTTTATTCACAGAAATACTTTTTCAGCATTGTGTGAAAGCTTCGCACTTCATTAAAAATGGCCAAATAAATGATGTTAT
>NW_011888942.1:12960-17813 GCF_000151845.1 Pteropus vampyrus
ATATTTATAATTTCCTTGCATGGTATTAATAGTTTTTTTGTAATATATACTGAGTGATTATTTCAAATATTAGCAAATTTGTCTGATACAAATTTATGGTTTTAAATCTCTATTATTTGATCATTCTAAGACAAGACTAAACAATCTTACATTACCTTTTAAACTTAGTCAATAACCTGTATAATTTTCTCATAAATATCAGTTCTATTTATTTATCACCCATTTCATCCACGGAGTATTTTTACCTCTTCCTTTTTATATATTCATTTAAAAAATATTTTTGCTACATGAACACAAAATACCATATGGTGCTGGACATATCCCTTAATTAACTGCTTAATAAGAGACCTGAAAATGTTCATAAATATTTATTTTACAATAAGATAAATGTCATGAAAGTTAATGCACGTAGTGCTATGGGAGCAAAATATATGAATGTCTAAGTAAGACTGGGTAAAATTTTCTAGAAAGAAAACTTGAAATTGTATCTTAATCGAGGTAGTTGTAAGGGGAAGTCAGACTAGTGAGAAAAATCCCAGGAAGCGGAGATAGCTTGTGGAAGAAAAGAAGCCTCAAATAGAATGACGTGTTTGAGAAAAACAAGTACAGCACTGTGACCTAGGGAGAGGGAAGGGAGTGACAAGGGAACATTAGCTGAAAGTTTGATAGCTCTGTGGAAGTCACAGGATGAACTCCGTGAAGTAAAAATACTAGAAACTATTTCATTTAGCTTCATTTCATTCAATTTTTTTTCAAAATTTTTACTTTAATTGAAAATATTAGTCACAACTAATATACGGGATCAGTCTGCAAGCCTTAACCAGGTCTGTGTGCTTGTATGTGTTTCCTTTGTAGCACCTTCTACCTACATCTATATGTTCATGATCAAATACATATAGAGCAGAGACGTACAAATAAGGTGCATTGGCTTGTTCCACTCTATAGTGCTCATTGATTTTTTCTGCACACTTTTTATCTGTAGTGAACATAAGGCTGAAAATCAGGACTCCATACCCCTAGCCAGCCACTCAATCGCCTGGCTAGGAGACCTTGAACCAAAGTGTCGTAGTTTCAGCATTATATAAATATGAATAGATTGTTATCAAAGTTGTTGGTTTGCATTGCAGTCCTATATTAAAATAAGATAACACATTGAAATCTGCCACGTGGAAAAATGATAAAAGCCAAGCATCTCTAGTCAAAGCAGCATGGGAGTCATGAGCTTTGATGTTACTTCTGCACTGGATGCCCACAGTGTAATTTGGAGTTATTCTCTCAGGACCTAAAACCTCACAGATAGAAAACCCTTACAGCCTACTGCTTCCTGGAGTGTCCCTTCACCTCCAATCTGAAAGCTCCAGTTTATTAATACATAATTCCGTATTCTTAATGCTCACACTCTCTATCGATAGTTGTCTTCAGCAAATGCTGTCTCTAGAAAGGACCTTAGGTATCATTATTTCACCTCTGTTTTGTAACGAGGAAAAGTCACATGACCAACTTTATAAAATTATTTCTAGTATATGTCCTCTACTTGAGAGTCTCAGCATAGAACAAGGGGTCAACATTCAGAATAGCTGGTGAAGGAGCAATCATTCCTGTAACACTTCTGGCTTTTTATTTCTCTATAAAGCTCTCTCCTGGCTCTTCAATATCTGATATCTAGGCCTATCACAAATAGCACACCCTATGAATAAATTGCCATGGTTTCTTCTACTTGAAACAGATCATTTCCGACTTGGTTAATTATCAACATTGTTACGCAAGTGAATGAAAATTTCTTATCTTCCACATCTTTATGCACATTGTATAATCTAAGAATATTTAACATTAGTTGATCTCATGTGTGAAATATTATTATCAATGCTATTTCAGTGCTCCAACATGTATTGAGAGACTGTTGTTTTCATATATGACTACTAAAAATGAACACAGTTTCATTTACCACTTAGGCTTTCTCTTTTGTAATTGATTATTTATGTTCTTTACTTGATTGCTCAATACTTTGTAGAGGTTTTGTTTTTTTCAATATATATGGATATTAGATCTTTGTTATTCATTTGCATTGTGGCATTAGTTTTATTTATATTCATGTCTGTACTATGTTTTAAGAAGGCAAGTTAGTAATTTTAATATAGTTAGATTATTTTCTTGTATTTTAAAAGTTATGTTTGCTTTTCCCATTTTGGTATTAAGTATTCTATTCATCATTTATTTATTGATATAGATTCTGTCATATCAAATTATTACATATTATTGTATATGTTTATGTGTTTCTCTGTTTATGTGTTCATTTGTCTATTAGTCTTAAGTGCAGTATTAAATAATTTATTCCTAAAGTTTTATTGTAAGTCTTGATATCTGATAAAATTATCCCTATCCCTTTTGTGTTTCATGAAAAACCCTGACAGGATTTTAATTGAAATTGCTTTGAATACCTATATTATTTTTAGAAACTTTTAGATACTATATTTTCCCATCCATTATCATGTAACATCTACATATTTATTAGCCTTATATTTTTGTTTTGTTTTGTTTTTTAATAATGCTTTGCAATATTTTCTAGTTCTTGATATTTTTTGTGGTTACCATTAGGTGTAGGCAAAAGAAAGTTTCATATATACAGTTCTATTTCTTATGATTGCATCTTACCTTCATTTACCTGTACAAGTTCAGTCCTTTACCCTTCACCTTTTATCTTTTTGTTGTCTTAAATTATCTCTCCTTATTCTGTGAGTTCATTTCCAAATTGCAGTAGCTATTGTTTTCTTTTTGTTTTTAAATATTTATACCTCTTTTAACCTTTATGTTATATTTAAGTGTTTTATACCCTATTCTGAACAAGGGTTGCAATTTCCTGTTTCTATCTTTTCATCATCTTAATTATAGTTTTGCATCCTTTTGTCTTTTTATTTCAGGTAGAACACCCTGTAATATAGATCTTGTGGTGGTAAATTCTCTCAGCTTCTGTATGTCTAGAAAAGCCTTTATTTCTCCTTCAAGATCTAGAAGATAACTTTGCTGGATATAATATTCTTGTCTGATTTCTCTCTTTCAATAATTTGAATATTTAGTTCCACTCTCTCTTAGTTTATAGAGTTTCTGCTGAAAATTCTTTCTTCGTCATTAATGTTTGATGCTTTTAATATAATATGCCTTGAAAATGCCTTTTTGGATTGAGATAATTAGGTGTTCTGTTAGTTTCTTGGATATGAGGATCCAGTTCTTTCTATAGATTTGGGAAGTTCTTGTTAATTATTTGTCTGAATAAGCTCTCTGTTTCTCCTTCTGTTCTCTTTGTATAATCATTATTCTTTTATTGCTCTTTTTGAGGGAAACAGTTCTTGCAGAGTTTTTATTTGTTCTTTTTTTTTTTTTTGTATTGTATCGTTTTTGTTTTCACTCTCAATTTTCTCTCTTCTTCCTTATGAGTCATTTCCAGATTTCTACCTTCAATATTTCTAATTCTTTCCTTATTTGGTCTGCTCTATTTCCTAAGCTCGCTAGTTCATACTTCATTTCATTCATTGAGTTCTTCAACTCCAGAATGTGTTTGGTTCTTTTTTATTGTTACCAATCCTCTTTGGTAAAGGATTCCTTTTGTTCATGGATTTTATTTCTGAATTTATTAAACTGCCTTTCTGAGTTTTCTTGTATCTCACTGAGTTTTTTGAGAACTGCAATCTTGATTTCTCTGTATTTAAATCATAGTCTTCCATGTCTTTAAGTTTATTTTCTGGAGAGTTTTCATTTCTTTTGAACTACCTTGTTACTCTGGTTATTAATAATACTTGATGGATTATTTCTCTGCCTGAGCATTTATGGAAATGAAATCCGATTTTTTTTTTTTATTTTATTTGACACCTCACTGTTTAGCAAGTTGATAAATAGAGAATTTTCTTTTGTTTTCCAGTAGGTGGTGCTGAGGTGCAAATTTTTATTTCTCCTACCTGCACTGCTGTGACTTCCAGGATCTTTATAGGGTGGTGTTATCTCAGCGGGGCATGATCTCCACAGGGAAATGTGGTAGACAATGGGGCTCCAGTCTTATGAGATCCTGATGCTGACTCCTGTAACTAGATGCTTTCAACAGTGCCATACTCTCTGAGGTGCCCCAGGTGCTTTTATGGGATTCTGCTGCGAAAGGTCTAGGTGGGGTGGGCGGGGGAGACCAGTTTGCAGGTTTGTGGCTTTGCTCTTTTTCTGTTAATGGTGGGTGTAGACCTCAGTTGCCACACCTCTGTATATCTGCCCATGTCACTAGGTTTAACCAATGTGCACCTGCCGTTCAGGGAGAAATGTTTCTTTCCCTCTAGTCCTCAGGGATGCTGCGTGTGTTCTCCATAAACTGACACGTCTACTGCTACTGCATCTCCTGGGGCCCCTGGGAGTTCTGGGAAAGTGAGGAGCTGTGCGTTTTGTGGCTTTGTTTACTGCCTGGTAATGGCACTTCTTGACCACTGCTACTACACCTTTGTGTTCTATCTCAGCACTTGTCACTGAGTTTAGATGCAGTGTGTGCTGACTACTCAGGCAGCATGTTAACTCTACCCCTCTGTTCCTTGGGGCTGCAGAGTATATGTGCTGTAGCCCAACACCATCCCTGCTAATGAGTCTGCTGGTGCTGTAGTGAGCTTCAGACTGTGTCTGCAGCATGCATTTTTGGCCTTTCCTCTTCTCTCCTTCCCTGTTCATTCAGATACACTCACCTTCAGATGTTTCAATGCAAGGATCTCTCAGACATGTGCTGTATGTTGAGCAGGGAGTCCTTTGATTTATAGCTGTCCAACTTTTTGTAACTTCAAGAGGAGTGACCTGGAGGTCCTGAAACACCATCATGTTGCTTTACATCA
>NW_011888942.1:17863-19408 GCF_000151845.1 Pteropus vampyrus
TTCAGGGAGAAATGTTTCTTTCCCTCTAGTCCTCAGGGATGCTGCGTGTGTTCTCCATAAACTGACACGTCTACTGCTACTGCATCTCCTGGGGCCCCTGGGAGTTCTGGGAAAGTGAGGAGCTGTGCGTTTTGTGGCTTTGTTTACTGCCTGGTAATGGCACTTCTTGACCACTGCTACTACACCTTTGTGTTCTATCTCAGCACTTGTCACTGAGTTTAGATGCAGTGTGTGCTGACTACTCAGGCAGCATGTTAACTCTACCCCTCCGTTCCTTGGGGCTGCAGAGTATATGTGCTGTAGCCCAACACCATCCCTGCTAATGAGTCTGCTGGTGCTGTAGTGAGCTTCAGACTGTGTCTGCAGCATGCATCTTTGGCCTTTCCTCTTCTCTCCTTCCCTGTTCATTCAGATACACTCACCTTCAGATGTTTCAATGCAAGGATCTCTCAGACATGTGTTGTATGTTGAGCAGGGAGTCCTTTGATTTATAGCTGTCCAACTTTTTGTAACTTCAAGAGGAGTGACCTGGAGGTCCTGAAACACCATCATGTTGCTTTACATCACCATTTAAATCTTTTAAAATCTTATTTTTATCCCTACCAAAAGAAACATGTTAAAAATCTCTAATAATGATTTTATCTTTCTCTATTTATGTTAATTTTTATTTTATATAATTTAAAGCTATGTTATGTGCCTCCCAATTTAGGGTATTTATGTTATTCTGTTGACTATTTTATCATAGTAAAATTTCTGTTTTATCATTTATAATATTTTGCCTTAAAGTCTCCCTTATAAGAGAGACACTCCAGTTTATATTTAGTGTATTTTTTTTCCATCATTGTACTTTCCTTTGTCATTTTTGTTTTTGTATTTAAAATGTGCCTTTGAGGACTGCTCATATTGTGGCCATGTCTTAAGGTCTATTTAATTCAATATTAACATAGTCACAATACTATTCCTTGGGTTAGTTTTGCATGGTAATTCTTCGATTATTTTACTTTCAACCTATCTTTTTAAGTTTTTTTTTTATAAACAGCATATTATTATATTTCTCTTTCCCTTTCTCTTAATCCTATCTTTGTCTTTTAATTTCCACATTTGGTCTATTCACATTTCATGTTATTATTGATATATTTGGGTTTAAGTCTACCATCTTGCTATTTGCTTTCTGTCACATCTGTTCTTCATTCCTTGATCTCTTCTTTCTTGTACTATTTTATATTAACCAATTATTTTTTTAGTATTCTATTTGATAACCTCTGTTAGAATTTTAGTAATGTCTTTTTCTACCACTCTTTATTGTTTTCTCTTATTATTTCAAAATTTGTTAGATTATTGGTGACTTAAACTACTACTTTTATCTCAACAAGCTTACAACAATTTAAATTCATTTATCTCTTTTGTTTTTGATTTTACTCCAACTGTTAATATATATTATATAACTGCTTTCAGTAATCTTGCAGATAGTTCAGTTTGTTGGCAACAACTACTCTCAGCTTTGATTTTCTGAATATCTTTGTTTACATTTATGTTTAAAGGAAA
>NW_011888942.1:19458-20691 GCF_000151845.1 Pteropus vampyrus
ATCTCTTCTTTCTTGTACTATTTTATATTAACCAATTATTTTTTTAGTATTCTATTTGATAACCTCTGTTAGAATTTTAGTAATGTCTTTTTCTAGCATTCTTTATTGTTTTCTCTTATTATTTCAAAATTTGTTAGATTATTGGTGACTTAAACTACTACTTTTATCTCAACGAGCTTACAACAATTTAAATTCATTTATCTCTTTTGTTTTTGATTTTACTCCAACTGTTAATATATATTATATAACTGCCTTCAGTAATCTTGCAGATAGTTCAGTTTGTTGGCAACAACTACTCTCAGCTTTGATTTTCTGAATATCTTTGTTTACATTTATGTTTAAAGGAAATAGTTTTACTAGGTGTGTGTAATATGTTGACAGGTTACTTCCTTTGATTTTAGTATTTTCAGTGTGTTATATTGCTGTATATATAGCACATAAGAAATGATTTGTTTTTAAAAAATTGTATCTCATGTATTTTTTCATTACATGTACTTTCATATATGTAGTATTCTAAATTTACATTTGATTGGCAGTGATCTGAAGAAGGATAAAACCGAAAGACAGAAGAAAAGACTTAACATAGAAAATATATGTTGAAGATGTGAAACATTTCTTAAAGTAAATTTCTAAAAACATTATATAGCAATCTTTGTTGAAAAGAATTCCCTTGGGGGCAATTAGGATTATATCATAAGAAAGTTGTAGGATAAGCAGGCAACTGAAATCATTTTGAAAATTTATACTACAATTATTCTAAAGAAACTTAAACCAGCCCCCATTCATTGCCTCTCAACATATAATTGAATAATTTTGTAAGTTATAGCCTATCACCATAAAAATAACTGAAATGCATTATCTGAATATTATGAGTGAACAGAATTTAAAGTAGGATAATAATTAAGGAGTAAACATAAATTCCTTTTCAGAAACATTTAGATATTGTAATGATTTCTTTTCATCTCTGGTTAACTTATATTCTCTGGTTAACTTTTCTTCTTTAACTGTGGAGATGATGTCAAATATTGCTATGGAAATTTATGGCAAAGAAAGAACATTTTAACTAAATGTTATTTTAATCAGATAAATAATTTTTGTTTAATGAAATTGAACCAGCATACTCACTTATACAGAAATATTTTGTTTAAAAGAGGGGATAATGTAAAGTATACAACCAGGGATTTCTTAAATATTTTATAGTAGACTCTATTTTAGATAGTAACTATATTTTAA
>NW_011888942.1:21416-31673 GCF_000151845.1 Pteropus vampyrus
TTAGTATTCACTCTCTATTTCTCCTTTTCTCCAGCCCCAGGTAATAACTAATCTGCTTTTTGTTTCTATGTATTTGTGATTATGGATAGTTAATATATATCAAATCATATAGTATATGGCCTTCTGTGACTAGCTTCTTTCTCTTAGTATAAAGTTTTTAAGATTCTTCCATGTGGTAATGTGAAATCCAGTGTCACCCCAGCGGTGTGAGTTGGGAGGAGGAGGATGATGGTGGCATTATGTGTAGTTCCTCAGTTCTCCCCCACTGATGCAGCAAAGAATTACAGATTGGCAAGATTTAGAAAAAAGTAAGATTTATTAAAAGGAGAAGGGTAGTGCTAGGGAAGGCTGCAGCCCTGTGGAATTTGGGAGGTGAAGACATAAGATAGAATACCCCAAATAGAGGAGCGGGTTTTCAGCCAGGAGAGCTGTAACAATACAGAAATGAGAAGATCTGTTTATATTTGGGCCGTGATGGGAGGTTATAGATGATCCGTATGTGAGGCCACCTTGATTGACAGTTGGCTGCTACATAATGCTTTGCTTGCTATGAATGTACATGCCCAGAATTCAGTGTTATAATTAGACTCATGAACTTCTAGGCATAGTTATGATATTATAATGATGGTATAATGAGGCTGAAGTTATGGGCGCATGCGTTTGTGGCCAGATTAGGCTAGTAAGACTATGACTCTCCTGTCCTTTCTCTCTGGGGATGCAAGAGGGATTTTCTGACTACCAATAGGGTATTCTTTGGGCGGTCTCTAGGTCCCTATTCCTTTGTTCCCCTGTCATTCATGCCTGACTAGCTACCTGACAGTAACATGTATCAGTTGTCATTTCTTTATGTTGCCAAATAATATTTCTCTATAAGGACATCTATATTTTGTTTATCCCAATGGGCATTTTTGTTGTTTCCATTTTTTGTCTATTATGAATTGTACGTCTATGAACATTTGTGTGTAAGTTTTTGTGTAGATATATTTTTTTCACTGCTCTTGGATAAATGCCTAGGAATGTTATTACTGAATTACATAACTCTGTGCTTAACATTTTGAGGAACTGCTGAGCTGTTTTTCAAAGTGACTATAAGATTTTACAGTCCCATCAGCTATGTGTGAAAGTTTTAATTATTCCCTATACTGACCAAAACATTTTATTTTCTATATTAAATATATTTCTAATTTTATAGTTTTATAAAAAAAAAATAAGCCATCAAGTGGATATGAAGTGGTATTCCTTGTGGTTTTGATTTGCATTTCCCTAATGACTAATGATGTTGAGCATATTTTCATGTGCTAATTGCAAATTTGTATACTTTCTTTGGATAAATATCTGTTGATACCCTTTGGTCATTTTTAAAAGTAGGTGTGTTTTTCTATTTTTTATTTTTTGTATTATTGAGTTGTCTGTATTCTTTAAATATCATAGTTACAAGTTTCTTCCAGATATAAGGTTTGCAAATATTTTATCCCATTTTTCTGTTGACTTTGCACTTTCTTGATGGTGTCTTTTGAGGTGCAAAAGTTTGTAATTTTGATCAAGTTTAATTTTCTAGTTATTTTATTTTATCACTTGTACTTATGATGTCATATCTAAGACATTTCCTAATGAAATATCTCATATATTTACTCATGTCTTCTAAGAATTTTATAGTTTTAGCACTTACATTTAAGTCTTTGATTCATTTGAGTTAATTTTTGAGTACGGTATAGGTAAGGGTCCAGTTTCATTCTTTTTTATGTAGGTATCTAGTTACCAAGCATCATTTTTGAAATACTATTGTTTCTACCTTGGAATTACCTTGTCCTCTTTATGGATAACCAGTTGATAATATAGACAGTGCTTTAATTAGGACTCTAAAGTTTACATGGCTGTCCCTATGCTAAGATTACACTATCCAAATTACTATAAATAATAACTTTTGTATTTAAGTAAGTAAATTTTGAAGTAGGAAGTGAGAATCATCCAAATTTATCCTTATTCAAAATTGTTTTGGCTAGTCCAGCTCCTATGCATTTCCAGATCGATTTCAGCATTGTATGGATTCTTTGGATCAATTTTGGGAGGATTGCTACCTTAACAGTTAAGCATATTTTCCATAAACATTGAATGTTTGATTATTTACTTAAATAATATCTTAAAACAATGTTTTATAGTTTTCAGAATAAAACGCTTGTACTTCTTTTGTTAAATTTATTCCTAATTATTTTATTATTATATATGCTATTAGAAATGAAATTGTTTTATCTTCATTTGGAGATTATTATATGTGAACATGTATAAATATAATCAATTTTTATATATTAATCTCATATTTTATAATCCTGCAGACCTTCTTTATTAGTCACTAGATTTTTTATGGTGGATTCTTTTGGAATTTCTGTATACAAGATTATATCCTCAATAGATACAATTTTCATTTTTCCTTTTATCTTAATGTTTTTTATTTCTTACTTTTGCCTAATTCTTTTGCTATAATCTCCAGTACAATGTAAAATTGAAATGGCAGGAAGGCTTGCATCTTTGTTTTCTTCCTCTTTGTACAAGAAAAAACATTTCATCATTTAGTATCATGTTAGCTGTGGGTTGTTTTGTTTGTTTTTGTAGATGCTCTCTATCAAGCTGAAGAAGTTTCTTTCTAGTCCTAAACTTTCTAGTATGTTTATCTTGAAAAGGTGTTATTTTTCTCTACTATCTTTTCTTTATTTCTTGAGACGATCAGGTTTTTTGTATGTATGTGCCTTGTTCTATTTATACAGTTTATTATATTGATTGATTTGGGGATGTTAAACCAATCTTTCATTCCTGAGATAAATCTCACTTGGTAAGGTTTTATAATCCTTTTTTTTTTTTAATTATTTTTTATTTTCTTGGGTTTGGATTTCAGTTTTTTTTTTTTTTTAAATTTCTAACCTATATTCATAAGGAATATTGGTTTGCAGTTTTGTTTTGTTTTGTTTATTTTTGTGATGTCTTGTTTGGGTATCCGGGTGATAATGGCCCCCCATAAAAAGTTAGGAACTATTCCTATCTCTTTTGTTTTTTTGAATGGTTTGGAGGAATTGATGTTAATTCTGTTATAAATTTGGTAGAATTTGCCAATTAAACCATCTGGGATTTCTTTGTGCAGATAGGCATGAACTAAGTGCCAAAAAAAAAAAAAAAGTGCTCTGGTCCTACTTGAGAAATGTTAGCAGGCATACAATATCAATAATAGCCAAGATATGGAATTAATTATCTATAACTGTATAACAAATTACCTCAAAAACTTAGTCACTGAAAATAATAAACTTTAATTGTCTCACATTTTCTGTCAAGCAGAAGTTCAAAAATAACTTTTCTAGGTGTATGCAGGGCTCATTTCCATTGGACTATTGACAAGATGCCTTAGTTCCTTATTGGGTGTTGACAGGATGCTTTTAGTTCCTTGCTACTTGGGTTCTTTTATAACTCTGTCTAAGCATCCTCATAACACAGCATCTGGCTTCGCAGAAAGTAAGTGATCCAAAAGAGACAGAGATGAAAACAACTATGTCTTTTATGACCGAGCCTAAAAAATCAGAATTTGTCATTTCTACAACCCTATTCACTAGAAGCAAGTCATGAATCTCACCATATTCAAGGGTAAAGGAATTAAGCATCTCAATTGTCAAATGATCATCAAATAATTTGAGTACATACTTTAAAATCGCCACACCTATATTAAGTACACACTATGAATTAGGTATCTTACCTTATAGTAACTTATTTAATCTTCAAAGAAATCCTGCAATTAGATGTTAAAACTACTTTAATTTTACATTTGGGGAAATTATCCTTTGAGAATATACATTAATTTCCAGTCACACAGTAGCACCAGAATTGTTACCCCAGGCAATATGTCACCCAAACCTACTATTCAACCCCTCAAAGATAGTATCACAAAGTTTGCCTTCCAAGTCAAGAAAACCATTAAGAATGTCTATGTATTATTGTTTCCAGGCAAGATGGAAGATAAGTTAAATGAAAATTTAACTTAAGAAAAAAAGAATGTGTACATGGATTGTCTACACACAGTGGGGTATGAAATTTCGAGGAAAGGAAGGCTACAGCTTTGCTTTCATAAAGTCACAGAGGATGACTCAGTACACTGGTTACAAAGCCTATAGAAAGTTCAAGACATTCCATATTAGAACTAAAGAGAATAGACTCCCTTCAATTCATACAAATTTGATTTTCATTGCTCAGCAATGAGACAGCTCTGTATCTGATTCTGGCTTCGAGGCTTTAGGATCTATAGCTGAGTAAAACTGCAATTTGCATAGATTACAGTCATTCTCATTATTTGCCATACACATCAGGAAGCCCTCCTAGTCATTTAAGAGGAAATAGGAGTTAATTTTGTCTCATTCGTAAATGAAAGATTGCATAAGCCAAGGTCTTCAGGACATGAAGAAATCTGAAAACAGTATTTCTGCATAAGAGATACTTAAATTTCAAAGCATACGAATCTGTGGTCAGAATATGAACCAGTTAGATATTTCTTTGTTTTTGGTTTGACTGTCAGCTCTTCCTTGATGACACAGTTTTCACTGACAATTTTTCTATTCATTCAAACTCTTGATTGTAGAATTGAAATGAGCCTCTGTTATGAAAATGAAGTGTCATAATTTTTAATCAATATGGATCACCTCTAGGGCTGATCTAATGAAAAACTATGAAAGAGACAGAAAGGATAACAAAAGAGCAATCATAAAAATACAGATAATATCTTAAGGGCTTCAGTTTAAGCTTTGAATAGTCAAAATAATCTTTTGACACTTGTCATTTCATATTCCAAAAGCATTTGCCTTTGCAGGAGAAGTCAAATTTGTAGCATTGGCAGTTGGGATAATGGCACATCAGTAACCAATTAGTTTTACTTATTAATCTTCATTAGGCTCTTCATAATCTATCGAATGTGGTAATAGTAGTAATAATATTAAAATAAGATAATAACAATCTATTATTTGTTGGTACCATATTTCATTCATAATAAAGATAAAAAAATGTTTTATTTTTATAAAAAAAGGAACAAAGAACAGTGAGATTAGTGGCATAAAGCATGGACTTTAAAGTTATATGGACATAAGATACAATCAGTAAAATAACTTCATAATTTCGAAATTTCATCAACTGAATTAAATTGATTCCTAGTAAATTGTACTTATAAAATGCCTCCTTCACAATTTGTTGTGAGGATTAAATGACAGATTTTACAAAAAGTGCTTAGCAAAGGACCTGATATGCTTTATGGGCTAAATGACAACTGTTAATGCCATTGTCACTGGCTTGATAACTTTAATGGAAAAGTCACATTTACTATCAAGTATTATTTGAAATAATAAAAGTGATATTTTATTTTAAATAAGCAATTATAATATTAAAAATTGTTACTTTGTATACTGAGAAATGTCTTGACACAGAGCATTCAACACATGATAGACAGTATTATAAACAAAATTAGTATCATTGACAAATTCAGAGTTAATTCCTATTACATTTTTCATTAATATTTTTCCTCAAATACTTACATATACATAAAAATTTTAAATATTAAATCAAATTTCTGTTGCTATTCATGCAGTTTTCAAATTTTTATTTATACTTGTAATATAAAAATTTTATCATATCATTAAATTCTCATTGCATGTACTGTAAGGCTTACATGATATCCTGTTTTACACATGTGGCATGATATACTTCACATTTCATAATGGAAATGGCTTTAAGGAGTGTTTGGAGAAAGCAAGTACTCAATAGTTAGTGAATATATATAGAAAATCTTAAATGAGTATCTAGAGAAGAGCCAAGGATAGCAATTATCACATGGAAGTGGAGAGGATCAAACAGATAAAAATGAAACTTTGCTTTTTAACTAAGAGATATAAAGAAAGCTATTAAAAAAGTAGCTACTGAATTTTAAAAACAAGAATAAACAACAATATAAGAATGCAAACCTATAGTTAGTATTTCATATTAATAGCAACGATAACATTCTATATGAAATATTAGCAAAAATGTATGAACACAAGAAATAACACTATTCTATAGCCAAGTAGAATTTGCAGCCATAATTCAATAATTGGTTATCTCTTAGAATTCATATATATTTTTCAGCTTATTATTTGGTCAAAAGTAAAATATATATACATATATATATCTTCAACAAATCCAAAATAGATATGATAAAATTCAATATTTATTTTTGATAAAATGCCTATTAAAATAAAAATATATATGGTGATTTCTGCATCATTTATTATGCTGCCACAGTTGATATGTTCATCATTTGATTACTTGCAACTGGTATAGTTTGACACACACCCAAACATCTTGCAGCAGACAAAATAGTTACCATTATTATTGCATAAAATTGTTCTGGATACCATAATCAATACAGTTAGATGGAAAATTATTGACATAAAAATTAATAAAATAAATATTTCTCACTGATAAAATAACTGGAGCAGTCATGTGAACTAATAAAACATTATTAAAATATAAAAAATAGTATAATATTAAATTTTTATAACTTTATATAAAAGGAACATCTTATTTACAATGGAAATTTGTTAAATATCTACATTTTGAAAACTTTTAATTCTCCTAAAGTGTAAATATAGACTGCCAATTTTGGATAGAAAGATTCAGTATTAAAATATTTGACTACTCCAAAAAGTAAATTTAACCTTTTTGTGGTTCCACTTGGCAGATAACCTAATTACAAAGTTCAGAATGATTCTGAATAAAAAGACTATTTAGAAAAAAAAAACAAAAAAACGGATTATGGGAGGAGAGAAACCTACTATAATGACTTATAATATAATTTAAATATATATTTTGGTATGGATGCATGATAAAACAGGACATTTAATGAAAAAGAATAGAAAGCCAAGCTGGAGAAACATTGAACTGATCTGACATTTTGATTTAGAGAGGAAAGTGTGGATTATCTGATCAAATGATATTGAGAGCAATTTAGAAGAAAATAAACTATATTGGATCTTTTTTTATTATTAAATTTATTGAGGTGACATTGGGTATAAAAATATATAAGTTTTAAGTGTACAATTCGATACTTCATCATCTGTATATTGCCTTCAGTGTTTACCAAAGTCAAATCATCCATCACCATATATTTGATCCTTTACCCTTATATGCCTCCCCTGCCTCCCCTTCCTTATTGTAACTACTAAACTGTTGTCTGTGTCTATGAGTTTTTGTTTGTTTGTCAATCAATATTGATATGAAATATTTCCCAAAGATCAAATATTTGCATTAATGTATTAATACACAGAAATTAAATTATATAAAATACTTATTAATATTGAGATGATGAAGCAATTTCTAGGAAGGAATATCAGAAGCATTAAAGAAACAGTTTGGTATATTTGCCTACATAAATTTAAAAACAAATCTGAGGACTCTGACTCTGTGAAGTAGACGTACTTTTCCCTATTCTTCCCATTAAGTCAAAAAAACAAAAACTCAGGGACAAAGATCTACTCTCAGCATGAGAGCATGAAGGGCTCTACAGAGCACTTCCTAATAAAGCTTGTGAAAAATTTATATATTAACATATATCGACAACTATATATTTATAATAATATACAAAAATATAAATTTATATATAAATAGTATATATTTATATAATATATTTATTACATATAAATATAAATGATAGCATATTTGTATATAAAATACATAACATTATATAAAACAAGTATATACATATGAAACAATAATTTGTAGACTCCAAAAATGCTCCAAAGAGCATACATCAAGTGAATAAATACCTATTCAAGATAATGTGTGAAAATTCAGTAAGAAAAAATAGAGTATGTAGTGTTTGAACTAAGCTCAACAAAGCAGAAATTTCACTTCAGACTGGCATACCCCAAAACACTGGGCTCTCTCTCATCATAGCTCCCTGTCATTATGTTGTCTTCTCAGGAGGAAATTTCTCATTCAGCATTTCTTTCTCTGCCACCTGTTGCCTAGGCTATGGTCTGAGTGAGTGAAGTTGAGAGGCAGAGGGCTACCTTCTTCTACTCAAGACATGTTTGTGTAAGAGAAGCTCTATCTTGGACATGAAACCACTAAGAATAGATACTCACCCTTGCTTGTAAGTTAGTGGTCTCATACTAGGTAAAGCAATCAAACAAGTAAGTATTCAAGCTACTGTCCCCTTCCATCAAGTGTTCATTTCCTAGATCAGGGGTGTCACTCGGAAGCATGCCATTCTGCCCACCCCCAGAGTCTTAGCCCAGAAATTTCTATGGAGGGATAAACAAGCAGTAAAAGACATAGCTTCTAATCTCTTTGCAAATAAACTGATTTCGTTAACAAAAGAGCATGAAGAAGCTAATGTCTAAGGGTAGTCTCAAAAACATTGGAGGTTATGTTGAGGTATAGCAATTGGGAAATTTGTGGATTCAGCGAACTGCTAAACTGTACATGATAAACGGATGTTAAATTGTAGGCTGGCTAGTTTGCTGAGAGAGCTAGAAAGGGGAGAAGATAAAAGTGATATTAGATACATAGAAAAGAAAAATCTAAATGGCAGATATAAATTCAACTATATTAATAATGACATAAAATGTGAATGGATTAAACAATCCAACAAAAGGCAGATATTGCAAGTGGAAAAAAAAAACAAGATCCAAGTTTATGCTGTCTATAGGAGACATGCTTTATATTCAAATATACAAACAGATTGCATATAAAAAATGAAAAAGATATTATGCAAACCACTCATAAGAAAGCTGGAGTGGCTATACTGATATCAGACAAAATAAACTTACAAAAAATTATAAAGATGAAGTTTATTTTATAAAGATAAAATGGTCAATCCATCTAAAAGATGACAATTATAAAGATATATGCTCTTAAAAATAAATATCAAAATATGTGAAAAAAAATGAAATTAATGGAGAAATATAAGATTCTGCAGTAATAATGGGAAATATCAGTAACCTACTTTCAATAATATATACACACAATATTCAACAAGAGTGTAGGAGGCTTGAATAATACTATTGACCTACTATAACTAGAAGACATCTATAGAACATACAACCCAATAATGACAGTATAAATACATTCTACAAAATGAACATGGAATATTCTTTTGAATACATAACATACTGAGCCAAAGAACAAACCTCAGTACATTTAATGATAGAAATGATACACAGTATATTATCTGATTATAATGGTTTAAAATTAGAAATAGCAGGAAAAAAATTAAAAATTCACAAATGCGTAGTTGCGGAATAGACATGGAGATGTAGACTGGAGCATGGGGTAGATGGTTAATAAAGTAATAAACATGTAAGGGGAAAGAAGGATACTAGATTTAGTGGAATGATTGCTTTGCAAGTTATGTGGATCTCTGATCACTATGCCATACAAGTAAAACTAGTATATCATTGTATACCAACTATAATTGAAATAAAACCTCATTGAATTGTACAATGTAAATACAAGCAACTAATTGTCTATTATATTTCAATAAAGCTAAAAAAACTCACAAATATATTAAATTTAAATACTTGTTTAAATCACAGATGAGTCAAAGAGGATATCAAGAGGGAAATTAGAAAATACTTTGAAATGAAACTTGGAAGCTCTGCAAATCAAGTCACAACACACAAAACAGGATAAAACTAAAGCAATACTCAAGGTGAAATTTATAGCTGTGAATGAATTTATTAAAAAGGAAAAAAGATTTTAAATAAACACTTAAGATTAAACCTTAAGGGACTTAGAAAGAAAAGCAAAGTAAACCTAAAGCATGAAGAGCAAAAGAAATAGTAAATATTGAAGAGGTAACTAATAAAATGAAAAATAGAAAAGCAATGTAAAAAGTGAAATAAATTGTTTTTTGAAAATCAACAAAATTGACACAGGGTTAGCTAGATTTCCAAGAAAAATAAGAGAAAGCTCAAATAACTAGAATCAGATATGAAAGAGGAAAGATTACTATGGTCCTTACAGAAATAGACAGGATTATACAGGAATATTATGAATAATTAGAAGCCAATAAATTACTTTGATGAAATAGACACATTCCTAAAAAGAAACAAATTCCCAAAGTATCTCAATAGTAAGAAATAGAAATAAAACAATAGGAAATGGACAATATGAATAGACCTTTAACATGTGAAGAGATTCAAATAGTAATAAAAATGTTTTATTTATGATTTGCTAGTTATTTACTATTAGTAATAA
>NW_011888942.1:31723-42324 GCF_000151845.1 Pteropus vampyrus
CAATGTAAAAAGTGAAATAAATTGTTTTTTGAAAATCAACAAAATTGACACAGGGTTAGCTAGATTTCTAAGAAAAATAAGAGAAAGCTCAAATAACTAGAATCAGATATGAAAGAGGAAAGATTACTATGGTCCTTACAGAAATAGACAGCATTATACAGGAATATTATGAATAATTAGAAGCCAATAAATTACTTTGATGAAATAGACACATTCCTAAAAAGAAACAAATTGCCAAAGTATCTCAATAGTAAGAAATAGAAATAAAACAATAGGAAATGGACAATATAAATAGACCTTTAACATGTGAAGAGATTCAAATAGTAATAAAAATGTTTTATTTATGATTTGCTAGTTATTTACTATTAGTAATAATAAAATAATAATTTAAAGAACTACCTACGAAACAAAGCTTATGCCCAGACTGCTGAATTCTATCAAACATTTAAATAAGAATGAATAACAAGTTCAGAAACTCTTTCGAAACATAAAGAATGACTTTTTAAGTCATTTTTTAAGGTCAGTTTTATTCTAATACTGAAACTATCAAAGACATCACAAGGAAAGAAAACAGTACAAAAAACAAATTCCTTTTTTGTATAAGAATGCAAATATCCTCAACAGAATTAGCAAACTAAATCCAGCAATAAGTTTAAAAATTATATACCACGTCTAAGTAAGATTTATTCCAAGGATGTAAGAGATCAATTAATATAACATTAAAAGAATAAAAAACAAAAATCACATGATCATATCAATAGATACAGAAAAGACATTTGACAAAATCCAATACCCTTTCATGATAAAAGGACTCAATGAACTAGATGGAAAATTCCTCAACATAATAAAGATAATCTATGAACATCCCAGAGCTAACATTATACTTAATGGTAAAAGACTAGATATTTTCCCCCTAAGATCAGGAATAAGAAAACAAGGATGACAGCTCTCACCTCTTCTGTTCAATGTTTTACCAGAAATTCTAGTTAGAGCAATTGGGGAAAAAAGAAAATACATCCAACTAATATTATATTTAATAGTGAAAGATTGAATGCTTCCTCTTGTAACTGGGAACATGACAAGGATGACTGTTCTCTTATTTAACAGAGTTCTGGAAGATCCAGCCAGTGCAAAAAGTCAAAAAAATGAAATAAAAAGAATGCAAATTAAAAAGAACAAAATTGTCTTTATTTGCAGATGATATGTTTGTGTATAGAAAATCCCAAGAAACCTACAAAATTTTAAAACTAGTAAGTGAATTCATAAAGTTTGCAAGATACAAGATAAAATAAATTTTATTTCTGTGTAATAGTGATGAACACATGGACACTGAATTTAAAATATAATACCATTAATAGTCACTCAAACATGAAATTATTAGATAGAAATCTAACAAAGCATGTACAGGATTCGAATGCTTAAAACCAAAAAAATACAGATTAAAAGAATCAAGGAATAAACTCATAGCCCACAGGCAAAATACCAGTGCTATAATTTCTAGTATATATGTGAGGGAATGAAGTTTACTGATTTGGTTTGTAGAATTTTTTTTTTTTTTACTCACTGCACATTTTAGCTAAAACCACAATGTACAGATATTCAAATGTAATAGTTCAGATTTTTTTCCAGATGGAATCATTAACTAAGTTTCATTCATACACTGCTACTCAGTGGGTAACAATGGGATGCTATTTATCAGTAGACTTCATGCCTCACTGGGACAGGAAGGGTGTCGGCACAAACAGGCCACAAGATGGAGCAGAACTTCTGGACTTGGTTGGTCCTTTGGCAACCCAATAGGAAAAAAAATACATTGGGTGGTAGGATACTGAGATTGCAGAACTCAGTAAATTTGGAAAACTGGTAGATGAATTTTCTGTCTCTGAGTCCATTCTATGTGTTATTAAGGCCAAGATAGTATATCAGTTTTCTTCTGAATTCTATTCCATTGTGCTAAATGAGCATTTAAAAACCACAGAACAAAAAAATAAAAATAAAAAATAAAACCCACAGAACCTTCATAATGTATCTACTTTACACTAAGATTCTTATTTATCCAACACCAGTAGTGATAAATACGCCAAACATTACATCAAATGGTAAAAAAAAATCAAGGAAAATCGAAATAAATGGAGAGATATAACCTGCTAATGTGTTAAAGAGTTATTGCAGGAAAGATGTCAATTTGCCCCAAAGTAATAAAAGCTTTGACACACACCCAGCAATGTTTTTGTAAATATAGGAAAGATTATTCTAAAATTTACATAAGGCTATAACTGTACCATTAATTTTCATATTTGTATTTGAAATTTGTTTTAATAACTATCATGAAAAATTCGACATCGGTTAGATTTGTGTTTTAAACCTACAAAATACTTCTTTGTTGATATTCCAGAACTTTAATTTGAAAGGCACATCCATCTATCTACATCCATATGGTACAGTTTGAAATAAAGGTGCACCTTGGAAAGTTGAGAAACAATAACTAATTCAGAAGAATAAAAAAGCAGTAAAAAATGGCTAAGACACTTGACTGTTCTTTTACTTATTACCATGTATTGCTGATTAGAAAGAGTTAGAACTTTATTATGAATCAGAATTTATGACAGATTAAATAGGATCTCATGAAAAGTATATTATAAGCCACTTAAGAAAAAGAAAAAGCCTTTAGCTAATAAGACCTTTCACACAATTTTATACAAGTATGACTGAAAGGTCTAGTGATGCATTTTATCGCTAACATAATACATTTGCTTAAATTCAACATAAATTATTTTAAATGGTAACTAACTAACATCCATATAATTGGTATAAAAATGAAAATCAATAAATCTTTTCTAATGGTCTCAAACAAGTAATGACTCCAAAAGTATTCTTTGATTAGGGCACCATTTGAAAATGTAATAAACAAATCTGATATTTCACTAGAAGATGCACTATTATTCAACCATTGTCACTGAGCTTCTAAAAAATAAATTACACGGGCAAAACAAAATTCTTCCAGTTTCTATTTTTTAGTCAGATAATTTTTCCAAAATATAAAATCTCAAAACAGGAAGCATTTTAAAATATGAAATATGCCATTATTCATATTTGACTACTCTGAAATTTATTATCAAAGAGGAATTTCCCACTCTTACTTTATGCTATTTATATCTTTTCCTATCTGTGGTAGAACTAAGTTGATGTATCTTATGGATTGTACTGGGGTCCATCTGATGTGAACTTATCAAGAATTTAATTAGAAATTATTGATATGACTGAGGCATGAAAACTATATGACAATATTAGATGGCAAATTTTAGCCAAAGTTAGGGAGCAGACTTTGCCAGAATTACATATGTAATTTTAAACTATAAAAAACTCTAATATATGTGTATATATATAAATATATATACATGTAAATAAATTTGTATATCCATATCTAAACTATAGCATGTAAAAACTATAAGCTATTATTGTAAAAGCTAGACTAAAACTGATTTAAAATATATTTCAAACACCAAGAACAATGTAAAATAAGACACCCTAGTCTCAATTCTTATCAAGATAAAATTCAGCATAATATGTACGTTCTGATTTTACATATTTACGACTGAGACATTCTCAAAACTTTGTTTTCCTACCAATGAGACATAGTTCATTATTTTTCATCCGTTACTACCTATTTTATTGCAGACACATGAGATTTGAAGGGCCAGCTATCTACTATCTGTTGACATTATTTGCATTTATAAGCCCAACCTAATTAATTAGAATTTATAAAAATATATGATAGAAATTCCCAGAATATATAAAATATTTTATTATAATATAAAAAGTTTCAATCACTCCTTTAAAATATTAAAATGAAAAATTGATATAAAATTAAAATCGATATATTTAAAATAAAATAAAAATATGCTACAGCAGAATTTGGTATAATAGTCAACGTGAGTTCTTTATTAGATTATTTTATAGTCTTCGTTATTGTACTTGCAGCAGAAGATTATCCAAATTTAAACTAATTGCAGACTAAAGAATGATAAATTAGAATTTTTGACAGAATCAGCCAGTTTACTATGGAGACCCAAATAATAGACATTTTCAAAATCATGACAAAGACCATGCTAAAAATATTTGTGATGAAGCAATATTTTGTTGTGTATAAGCCTATATTTTCTTACATTTGATGTTTTATTTACTTTAATTGATACATTTTTATGTGATATTATTTTGACTAGGAAGATATACGCCTATAAAGCAAGACTTGTAAATGAAAAAATGTATAAGAATTTATGAGATTTTACTACTTACCTTAGAGTTTTCGGTGTCATGTTTGGTTACATGACTCAGAACTAATAGTTTATCTTCAGACCTTCGTAGTGGTTCTATTTCTATTTATATATTTTAAAATTTAATACAAGAATTTATAAAATTCTTGACACTAACTTATGTAATAATATAAAAATATTTAGAATGTAGGATTGCAATGTTGAATAGTTAGAATCATGATCATGAAAGACCTGGGTTCCAAACTGTGCTACATGAGATATGAAGCTCTGCTTCAACTTTTCTAACATGAAGTTGATAATATCTATTTGATAGAGTTTCTTAAAATTTAAGCATGTATTTAGTAAGACCATAATCATTGAAAAAAAGTGCTTTTATTATTTTAATTGTGATGGAAAAATACATGTAAAACATAAAATGTAAAATGTTTAAAATGGTGCAGAGGAAATCTCCAAACTAATGAAAACTTAGATTTAAAAAACTGAGAAAACACCTAAAATACAATAGTGTTTTTCTTTAAATAAAGATTAATGTGATTATTTCTTCTATAAAATTGTCTACATTGTTCAAACTTCCTTTAAGGAATGTGTAGCACTTTTAAAATTGAAATGTATTTTATTTAAACAAAGTAATCTGAAGGAAAAAAAAATTGCATGTGAATGAGGAAGAAAAGGAAACACAAGTGTGGGGAAAAAAGATGTAGTTACAATGTTTGAGACAATTCTTAGAGTGGCCTAAAA
This sequence comes from Pteropus vampyrus, assembly GCF_000151845.1. Lineage (NCBI taxonomy): Eukaryota > Metazoa > Chordata > Mammalia > Chiroptera > Pteropodidae > Pteropus > Pteropus vampyrus. The sequence continues at coordinate 36,736 of NW_011888942.1, forward strand.
ATACCTGTGTGCTGTGAACTGTGAGCTGTGTCATTTGTAGAAATTATCATATGTAACATATCATAAAAGTTAAATTAATTAAGAAATTAGGATTTTTGTTATGAGAGAGTGGTGATAAATGTAGGCATAGATGTAGATGTAGCTATAGATATGGATAGATAGATATGCCCAAATAACTAGTTCCAGGTAGAAAAGGAATAAGAAATATTGAGAAATTTAAAAATCTTTTATAGTATTTGAACAAAGTAAATTTTATTAAAATTCAAGCAAAGATTTTCTGCTGAAAGTATTAAATACAGTGTATTAATGCTATGGTCCCAAAAAATTAAAAAGTTTTTTTACAAACTGCCTTTTTAAGACTAGAGATGAGAGAACATAAGAAAATAATATTGCCGCCAAGGGGCAGTGAGAGAACTCAGATCTTTCCACCAATGCAGTAAAGAACACAGAAGTTTAGGAAAAGTAATATTTACTAAAGTACATTTCAGGAGAGAAACGAGCTATGCCAGAGATAACTGCAGCCCCGCTGATTTCAAGAAGTACACCTTATATTATGATCATGATAGGTGGCTACATGGGTGGTGTTAGATAATTGGCATGTGAGGTTGTGTTGATTGACATCCTGCTATTATATAACCTTTTGTTTACTGCCCATGCGGTTACCCAGAATTCAGTCTGTTATAATTAGATGTATGAACTTCCAGGCACATGTATGATATTATAATGCTGGTATAATGAGACTGAGGTCAAGGAAGGTCAATACAAGTACTAACTGCGCAGATGCTACTGACCAGACTAAACTAGAGGTTGTTTTTGCAGTTTTTACTTCTTCGTATTCCAGGATGTAAAGGTAATTTTTAACAGTTAAGTGAGTGTTTCAGGGAGGTCCTAAGGGAGGTCTCTGGCTTCGGCTTTCATTCTCCTGCCTATTCTCTCCATAATTTTAGACCCTTATCTCATCCACCCCAAATCATACATATCTTACTTGCTTACATATTTACTATCTTTTCGTTCTTAGCATAAAAATATTTTTTTGGCATGTCTTCCAAACCTTCCAAGTATAATTAGGTCCTCCATAAATAGTTTTTTTCTATTCATTTGTTTATATACATCATTATGTGCATTTTGCACATTCCATTTCATTTTTTTTTAAACAACAGAAATTTATTTTCTCATAGTTCTGAAGGCTAGAAGTCCAAGATCGAGATGTTCACCAGCTCTGTTTCTCCTGAAGCCTCTGCCTTTGGCTAGCAAACAACTATCTTCTCAAGATGTCTTCTGTTGGCATTGCTCTGGGTGTGTACATTCCTGGTGTTCCTCCCTCTTCTTATAATGACACTAGTCCCATTGGGTTACCCTAAAACCTTATTTAACCTTAAGCATCTTCTTAAAGGCCTTATTTTATTTTATATTTTTAGACAAGACAAACCTTGGTTGAATTCACAGATTGCAAGGACCTTGTCAGTTTATAATCCCTTATTTTTTTTATTCTTTATGCCTACAGCACCTGGTATTCCTAGGTGGTCTTCCATCCAAGTACTAACCAGGCCCAACCCTGCTTAGCTTCTTAGATCAGATGAGATCAGGCTTGTTCAGGGTAGCATGGCCATAGACTCTTAAAGGCCTTATTTTTAAATACAACCACATTGGAGATAAGAGCTTAAATCTATGATTTTGAGGGAAGGGTTGTGACACAATGCAGTCTATAACAGAGAATTATGATCTCATAAATAGTTTATATAAAATTAATATTGTTTTTTCAAATACATATTAAAATTCACCTGTAAAACAATCTGGTACTGTCATCATGAAAAATTAAATTTACTTAACAAATATAGGACTATTTATATTTTTTATTTATTCTGTGCCAAATATAGAAGGCTATATTTTTCATAAAATAAGTCTATTTTCTTTAATTTGGCAACTTTATTGACATAAATTTATTTACGACATTGCCTTATTATTTTATCAAACTTTATATCATCTAGAGTGATAGCACCTTTTGTATTCCTGAAATTGGTTAATTATTTTCTTTGTTATTCATATTAAGGATTTATTAAATTTAAAATCATATCAAATGCAATCTCTTGGCTGTGTCATTTTTAATCTACTGTTTTTTATGATATTTTATTGATTTTAATTATGCTATTTGAGTTTGTGTCAGTGATCTCATTGGACTGTAGGCACAAGGGTAACCTCTTATCTCTCTCAGATCTGATTCTCTGTATGTAATATAATTATTGGTACATAATAGGTGAGCCATAATTTTTATTTGATTAATACATACATGAAATAATTGTATTTGTCCATGACTAATAGTGTTCAGCATCACTTTATGTACTTATTTACGTTTGCATACCTTCTTTGGTGCAATATCTGTTCAGATAGTTTGACCATTTCTATTGAGCTGTTTGCTTTCTTTTAATTGACTTTTGAGAGTTCATTATTATTCCAGATATCAGTATGTTATCAGATATGTGATGTGCAAATATTCTTTCTCATTCTAGGGTTTGTCTTTTTATTTTTTTCTAAATATGTCTTATAACTAGCATGGATTACTAATTTTGAGAATTACAATATGACATTTATTTTCCTTTTATACATTGTTTTGGTGGCTTATCTCAAAACTCTTTGCCTAACTCAAGAACATAAATATTTTATCCTATGTTTTCTTATAGAATTTTATAACTTTAGGTTTACATTTAGTTTATAATGAATTTTGAGTTATTTTTTTCCATATGGAGTAAGGTCATACAGATACCTAATTGTTTCAGAACCATTTACTGACAAGCCATTCTCCATTGAATTGACTATGCACCTTTGTAAGTAATCAGCAAACAATATACATCTATGGATCTATTTCTGTATTCTTGATTCCATTCCACGAATCTGTTGTCTATATTCTTGCTCATACCATGCCTGATTACTGTAGCTTTATCGTTAAGTTTTAAAGCCAGTTAGAGTCAGTCCTCACTTTGTTGTTCTCCTTCAGTCTTGTGTTGGCTATGCTGGATCTTTTGTCTCTCTTTATAAATCTTAGAATCAGTTTGTTGATATTCACAAAATAACTTACTAGGATTTTTGATTGGTTTTGTGTCAAATCTGTATATCAAGTTGAGAGAAACTGACATTTTGACAATAACGAGTCTTTCTATACATGTACTTAAATTATTTAGATCTTTGATTTCTTAATCAGAATTTTATAGTTTTTCTCACATAGATCTTATAAGTATTTTGTTAGATTTACAACAAAGTATGCAATTTTTTTTGGTACTAATGTAAATGATACTGTGTTTTTATTTTCAAATACCTATTTTTTATTGCTGGTATATAATAAAGCAATTGACTTTAGTATGTTAATCGTATATCTTGCAACCTCGTTATAATTGTTTATTAGTTAGGAGTATTTCTGTTGATTCTTTGGGTCTTCCACTTAGACAATATTGTCATCTGTGAACAAAGGCCATTTTATTTCTTCCTTCCCAATCTGTATACATCTTATTTCCTTTTATTATTGTATTGTATTATCTAAGACTTCTAGTATGATGCTGAATATTATGTGTGAAAATATACATACTTGCCTTTTTCCTGAGCTTATTGGGAAAGTAACTAGTTTCTCACATTAAGTATAATGCCAGTTGTATGTGTTTTATCAATGTTCTTTATCAAGTTGAGGGACTTCTCTTTTGTACTAAGAGTTGTTTCTTTTTTTTTTAATTATGAATGGGTATTGGATTTTGTCAAAGGCTTTTGATGCATCAGTGGATATGATTATGTGATTTTTCTTCTTTAGCTTGTTAATATGATTGATTATATTAATTGATTTTTGAATGTTGCACCAACCTTGCATATCTGGAATAAATCTCACTTGGTTGTGGTTTATAAATTTTTTTATACATTGTTAGATTCTATTTGCTATTATTTTGTTAAGGATTGTTGCATCTGTGTTCATGAGAGTTGCTGATATACAGTTTTTCATAATGTCTTTCTGGTTTTGATATTAGAGTAATACTGGCTCATGGAGCAAAGTAAGATTTAGTCCATTTGCCTTTATCTTCTAGAAGAAATTATAGAAAATTAGAGTAGTTTCTTCCTTCAGTATTTGTTAGAATATACTAGAAAGCTCATCTGGGCCTAATACTTTCTGTATGGAAGCTTATTAATCATCATTCAATTTCTTTAATCAATGTAGGCCTATGTAGTTTATCTTCACTGCCTTGTGTGAGGTTTGGTAGCTGTGCCTTTAAAGAAATTGGTCCATGACATTATATCTATATTATTAAATTTGTGGGCATAGAGTTGTTCATAATATTTCTTTATTATCCTTTTACTGTACGTAGGATCCGTAGTGATGGCTCCTCTTTCATTTCTGATAGTGGTTATTTGCTTCTCTTTTTTCTTTCAGCTTCAATTGATTTATATTTCCTCCTTATTCTTATTTGCCTTTTTGTGCTACTTTTTTATTACCATCTGTGCCATGTTTTATTTGTTTTAAATACCAGCAATTATAAAGCTTCTCTTATTGGGTGCTGGATATTTTCAAATTACTATGAATAATATTGAGTTTTAGTCTGTGATGAGTTGAGGTTAAGTTATTTGAAATTATTTAATCTTTTGGAATATTGGTTCGTAAACTTTCTTAAGTGAGCTTATCATAGTGTTGGATGTTATTTTTTCTCCATTACTGAATAAACTCTGGCTTATGGGAATAGGCCACAATCATTTCCTCGTGTGAATTCTGATGATTTTCCTTTCTAATCCCTTTCAGATGCTATTTCCCAAACCTCTTATAGTTTCCTTACATTCTTCACATATTGATCAGTACTCACCAAAACAACAAGGAGAAAGTTTTATAGATTTTCATAGTTCCTTCCAGTATTCTGCCCTGTAAACTCTAGGTGCCTGAGGCTCTCAGCCACTGATCTGTCTTTTCAATTCAAAGGGTCTGCCTGGCTTTGCTCTCCTTGTGCTTTGGCTTCTAAACACTGTCTAGGGAGAATTCTGGAGACAATCATAGTTGTCCCTCTTTTTTTTTCTTTCCCCGTATGTTAGGAATTAGCTTGATATCCAATGTCATGAGCATTTTTGTTTCATTAATTTGTTCTTTTTTTTTTTTTTCTGGTTGTTTCACATGGGAAGGCAAATCTGTTCTCTATAGCAACAGTGCTCCTGTGAGAATATAATGGCTGATGATCTGAGGTGGAGCTAAGGTGGTGATGCTAGTGCTAGAGAGTGGCTGAAAATACAGTTGAAGCTTTGCCCCCTCGACTGCCACTCACCTCCTGCTGCACGGCCCAATTCCTAACAGGCCGAACCAGGGGTTGGGCCATCCTGTAACTCCTTCTCAGAGAGTAGATATCAATAATACAAGTATGTTTCTGTGTTACCTTTAGCTTATGAGGAGAATTAACTGATTCATGAAATCTAAAAAGGAATTGAACATAGCTTCAAGTAAGGACATAAGTTCTCTTTAGCATCAGGAATACTTGAACTATGAGCAGTGTGTTTTTCTAATTTCTGCTTAATTCTAGGTTTTAGCTTTTTTCTCTCTCACTGTGTACCACACTGTAGACAATTTGGTCACAAAGA
>NW_011888942.1:43524-45773 GCF_000151845.1 Pteropus vampyrus
ATATATCAGGCCATGGACTAGATTTTTGAAATATAATACTTCATTAAAAACTTACAAGTTACTTAGGTTTTAGCAATCTCTGGGCAATAATATGCATTTAAATACGTAAAGTCAATGATTTCTGATAAGCTACAGAACAGAGATAGACAAAGTAAGGAGTCATTAATGCCATCTGGATTTTTTCAGGAAATACATTTGGGCTTGTACTGTGAAGAGTAGAGGAGATCGTAAAGCGCATAGAGAATGGGAAAAAATTAGATATTATAAATAATGATATGAAGAAGTGGAAGATGCTGTTATTCTTTTACAATTATAACTAATTTAATGCATGTTTAATTTACCAATCATGATAAATGGCATGCATCATGGAGGGTGTTGAGGTTAGGTAGTAAGGCTGTAACCAGAAAAAGGGCCTTTGGCTATAAGTTTAAATCAACTGAGAACTCTAGCAATATTTAAGGAGAAATGTAATATATTTTATATGACATTATTTTCTCATAATTAAGGATATAATATTACTTAGTGAAATAATTAATTTTGATTTTCCAGAATAAAAAATGTTTCTGCATATTGCTCTCTTCTTGTATAATGTTACTGAGTCATTAACTCCATTATTTCTATACATTTTATATTCAATTTAATAGAAAAGAGAAAAGAAAGAAATACAAATGATATGGAGTTAGAAGAAATTACGACCACCATAACTTTTTATTGCTGTATATTGTTTCCAGTTACCAAAGCAACATTTCATCTTTGTTTATTTTGTCCTTAGATAATTAAAGGGGAACTCAGAAGTTGTTATTTATGCAATAATTTGTTTATTGCCTTTTTAATGGCACCAGTGAGTTTGATTAAACTTTTATCCAACTTTAGTTCCACGGTGTATGGAGTTTAATTATCAAAAGCAAGTTTAATATTTTCTTTTCCTTGTTTTGAAAATTTGAGAGATACTGTGACAGGGTTTTCAGAGTTTCTACTCATTGGCTAGCTTTGCAAATTCAGATTTGATTATTAAATTATATTGTGGTTCTTACTGTTTGAAAAACTTCTGAATAGCTGTGGGCCAGATGTTGTTGCCTAATTAGATACTAAGATATTTTAATTACCAGCTGTAGCATCATAAACCTGCTCTTTTAATACTTCACTTTAACTTTTCCATCTGCTTTCAGCATCTGGTCAGTTTTGTCTAAGTTGTCGTTTTATTTCATTTCTTCGTTGTTATTCTACTTATTGCTTAAATGAAATTTCTCTATAAGTCTTACAACTAAACCAGATATTACTAGTTTTTTTTTATTTTGAAACATACATTATTCAAGTAATAATTATAGTAATACCCAGGTTTCTATGGAGTTTAATTTTTCAACATATTTGTGGTATATATGGACCAATAACACATTATACTTGATATAGTATTCACTAAAGAAAGTTTAATTAATCTGACTGATTAAGATGGGGATCCGCCTTGCTCTTTTTGAAAGAATATATAAATAAAATAACCTTGCTACTGTTTTTCATTCATAGCGAGCATTATTTTAAGTGCAGTTGTTTTGATTACTTTTGCAGTCAGCTCTTGAGTTCTTATAGTTCAACCAAAACTTATTTCACTGAATGTTTTATAAGTATTTTATGTATATGTGAAGAAATTATTCTTTACTATTACACTATACCCTACATGTTCCTTGCTGAAACTGAAGAAGGCCGGGAGCTGTTTTAATAGATAGTTCATTCACCCTCAGTGTTACTTGGGATTCTAAATAGACTTCTTGTGGTTTATCAATTACTCAGCAGGAAGTCTGGCACAAGTTGGAAAGCAGTGGGACCTGCTGAAATTTGCTGCTGATGACCTGTGTGGATAAAAGCTCATGTGATAACAGCATCACAGTTGGTTTAGGTACACTTGTAAGAATGCTAACTATTGATTATGTGGTATAGGCACACCAAGAGATTAATACTTTTGATTTAGACATTCGATAAAACAGAGAAAGTCAAACAGCTTTAAGATATGTAATCTAGGTCAAACCTTTAAAACAACCAGACCTCCTACTTTGAGTCGATATTTACTTGGCTATCTTTTCCTTTTTAAAAGAAAGTTAAAATTAAAATATGTTTTAAAAATCAATTTCTATAGATGTAAATGTTAAAGAAATGTTTAAAAATCATGCTTGATCCATCATGGGTCCTTATATCAGAAACGGAGGGTCATCTTTTGCGGTAAGAAAATTATGCAATATTTCCATAATTTCCTTTAT
>NW_011888942.1:47032-47394 GCF_000151845.1 Pteropus vampyrus
TCATTGCTGTTTGCTTTACTCCTTATTCTATTCCTTTAAATGGTCTCTATATATCAAAAATGTTGGCACAAAGATCAAGAAGTAAATACACTGAATCATTCTACTACTAGAAATTTAATAGAATACACATGTATACACATAAATATATGCATGTACATGTTTTTAAATGGAGTGTTTCACAGTCAAGGTTAAGAACTTATAAAAACATAAGTTCTTTAATTTTAGTCTCCCACTGAAAACAAACTTAACTTTAATAACGTGTCTTATGTTGAATATCCTACCAGTTATATAATATAGGTTATCTCTCATTAATTTTCAATGTACAGTGGAAGAGGCTTTTCTTCCTCTGAGAACAAGTAACC
>NW_011888942.1:47444-54061 GCF_000151845.1 Pteropus vampyrus
GTTGAATATCCTACCAGTTATATAATATAGGTTATCTCTCATTAATTTTCAATGTACAGTGGAAGAGGCTTTTCTTCCTCTGAGAACAAGTAACCTATGATATAAATTTAAATCTCTATGAGTAACTGCTTATCTTATGCAGTGATATATTCCCAGCATGAGCACATTTCCTACTACTTGTATCAGAATAGTCTGAAATATTGTCAATTTGTACTTAAAAATTGTTTTCTTTTGCAAAATATCCAACATTAAAACTTTGTCATGACTATTATTGCTTCACAGAATAGTTTGTCTTAGCCAAGAAAAAAAAATCAATTTTGACTTTTAGTGCATAGCAGAAACTTTTCTGAAATCTAAAGTACTTTTTATTTATAAACAAGGATATTTTGAATGGGAAAGAAAAGATGCTTGTGTGTATTTCTCAGGACAGTATCCTAGAAATTTGCATGTGCTACCTCAAAACAGGGGGCAAATAGAGTGTACATTACTAATGACAGCATGATATTGATGCAGATGGAATAATGACACACCCTGAATACTATGAGAAAAATAGCTAAGAGTCGAATGTGTTCAAAAATGTTGTGAAGATTCAAAAACCCCACCAAATCAGATGAAGTCTGTGGTGGTGAAGGCTGAGTGTGTGGACCTTGCATCCAGAGGCCATATGAGAGACCATAGAGCAGATATCCATGAATAGTGAGAATCAGTGCATCACGCCCCAGGACTAGAAAGATAGGCTATATACCACAGTGGATGGCAGGACCCCATCACTCAAAGACCAGGAGCAAGACGCCTTATCTCAGAAGAGACCAGTGATGTCAGGGTATAGTTTGGGCAATAAATCATGTAAATGATATACCAGTGTTTTTGATGAATTTTATTGGTTTGCCCATTTTTGACTAATTATTTCTAGACCTTTAGTTACCCTCCAAGGGAAGCAACAGAAAATTCTAGCTGCACCAATAAACAATGAAGAGTTACTATCAGGTTAGTGCTCTGAAACTGTTCATTCGCAAGCTAGTATATCCATTTCAGATCTTAAGCTGGAGGGAAAGTTGATGTCCATAGTTTGTAGTTAAACATCTAGTAGATATTTTTCCTATGAAATAGTGGGGCAATGAGAACACAAAAGTGCTTGCTTTCTGGCAAACAGTTCTCTTCAAACAGGATGGGCACCTTATGAAGCAACATGTCTTTGCTTGATTGTTTCAATTAGAGCAGATGGTGCACCCTCTCTCCACAGTTGTCTTATAACTGTTTGTGGTGTGGTGTTTTTTTTGACTTTCCACAAAGTGTTATGCAAAAATCAAGGCAAAGTAATATCAAGTATACACACACATATACACACACAAAACTGAAGAAACCAAAGATTCAGTAACTTATACAATACATTGTCTCAACAAACTGGTCCTACATTTATCTGAGTAGCTGCCTCTACTATCCCTCATCATACATCTCCCTTAAGCAGTGGGTTTAGGATTAGTAAAAGGCAGAAGTCCAAACCACTATTGTAATTTTTAATTTGGATATGTTGATGGGGGACTCTATAATATTTATGAAGCAGGTAGATACTCAAGTAAAGGAAAGCCTGTCTAGCCAATATTTTGTAGGTAGAGCTGCTCACTTATTTGCCCCACTCTGTCTCTCAGGATATTAACTGTGTTAGCTTCACCTCTCCTAAGAAAGCAGAATCTGAGACAAGCTTTTATACAAGTAAGCTTATTTTGGAAAGTTACCTCAAGAAATAAAAATGAAGGACTGGAAATGATTAAACAGGAAAAGAAGAAACACCAATATAGTGGTGCAGTTTCAAAGATTAGCTCTGTGGACCACTGTGCCCAATCTTGTCAGGATCTTCTAAAGATCTATAGAAAAGATATCTCAAATGGTCTGTGTGAGGGACTGAAGCGGGGTATTTAAACAATGATTCCTATCTCCTATTATTTTTGCACCACTATTCAGTGTCTGTGTGAGCGTAGGATGTGTTTCCAGAGGCACCCACTCTGCTGGATCAGAAAAGCACCAAAGCAGAAAGCCAGAGTTACTTGAAGCAGCTGAAGTAGATGCAGGCATATTGCAGTTGTAAAAGGTAGATACTAACATTAAACATTAAATTAAAATTGTCTGTGAAAGAGACAGTTCAAATTCCTCTTCTCAGGAAAAATAGAAAGTATTGTTTTAACACAAGGCTATATAAAGAATAGTTGAGAATGACTAATAGGCAAAATGAAATGCATTGCTTACCTAAAATAATAAATACAATGTGACATGAATTTATATACATGTCTCAAGTCTTATTTGAGTGACAAATCTAAACACTTGCTCTGGTTATGTTAGTACTTTAATACAAGTAAGGTTAATGTGAGTAATATTCTGTATAACTAATGAAAATAACTATTAATTGAAATGAAGTAGTCGAAAGAGATATCATGAAAAACTCTTCCAATTATCTTTCTATATTTCTCAGTCTTTCAGAGAGAAGCATGATCCTTCTAATCGCCAGGGACTATTATGATTTTGGTTTATTTGATCTAAATGGAAAAAAAAATAAGCATTTCTTAAACCAATCTTAGCATTTTTATCGCTTCTGATACAACATGGTTTTTACATAGGGAAAGAATGGAAATATTGAGGCAGATCTGAATCGGATTGATTTGGGCACTCATGAAGGAATCAAGAGTCAATCATGCTGATCTCAGCAGGCTGGCTTTCTATAAAAACTTTATGCCTTCTATACACCATTTCTTGAAATCAGAATTTCATTGGCCTCTTGACACGTACAGAGTTGTTGCTACTTTCCAGAGTAGTCAATTAGTCAATAATATTTCATTACATATCTTAAGATCTCTAGCTTTGGAATTTTTGTGTTTCCACGTTTGTCCAAAAGTTTCCTATTCTTTATGCTTGCACACTAAAATAGTCTTTGCCTAAAATCTCTAATTTTTTCAATATGGAACATTTATTGTTATTTTTCTAGCTCCTTGTATAGTCATTTAGTTTTAGAAATGCTAAACCAAAATTATATAATTTATTGAATATTGTCCAGTGCATGTTCACATTTTGAGTTATCTTACTACCAGTTTAACTTCAATATAAGTAAAGTTAATGTGGGTAATATTCTGCATAACTAATGCAAAGGACTATTAATTGTAATGAAGTAGTTAAAAGAGCTTCATAAGCTTCATATGAAGCTTATTTTATATAAAACATCAGAGTCTGGCATAAACCATCAATTTCTTTGCTTAGAAATCAAAAAAAAATACTTCTAACTAACTCAACAGTCATAGATTAAAATATAATAATAATTTAAAACATATTTACAGCTTATGAAATTTGACAATTTTTTAAAAATTAAGACCTCACAGGTTTAATAGGTTATTTGATATGGTGATACTACACAGAAAAAATTAATTGCGTGCAAGGTTACTCAAATTTCTTTGATGAAGGGATCTCCCACTTTTAAGGAAAGGATTATATATCTAGTGCATCAGATAATACTTCCTTGGAAAAAATATATGACAAAGAATCATAGATTTTCAGCTGTTTACACTTTATATAGCACAGATAGCCAATAGGAATCTTATATGTTACTTTAAAATGGCTTTAACACACAGAGAATAAAAACTGCCACAGTGTAAAAACATGAAAAAAAGAATTTATGCTTATATAGTTTTGATACCAGGACAATGATTGGAAGTATTTGCAGTCAAATTTCAAACCACCCATCACATCATCAAAAGATTGTCCTAGTTCTTTCCCTCAAGAATAATTAAAGATTTAGTTACCTCACAAAAGCCTTATGAATAAAACTCTGTATTTAATCAAGTTTATGGATCAGTTAGGACATATTTGGTTGTTAATGATAGCAAAAAGATAACTGCAATAATAACTTCCATTGAAAATAGGAGAATGGCAACAATACACTCAAGTGTCTCATCCATGGAGCTTTTAACATCCTATTTATTAGGAATAACAGAGCCTCTATTACCTGCTGTGCAGGGAGTTCCTTGGCTGCCACAGGCTTAGTTTGTTCTAGGACACATTCCCATATGCTTTATCCTTCATGACTGCATCTGGGAGGTGCATTGAATTGACACCACGCCTATCAAGAATTATAAGACTCGAATCACTGTCTTCCTCTTACTGCAAATACTAGCGTGTCACTTAGGTGATGAATAATCACAGATATTTATTTGCCAGAATTAGACTCTCCATTTCAAAACTACTTCCTTAAAACTTTAACAACTTCCACATCTATTTGATTTGAGATGCTGTGTGTGCTAGAAACCATAGCTAGAAAGCTATTATTTAATTATAACATTCGAAGTTGGATTCAGGCCTATGAATTTTGGTAAGCAAATGGGCAGCCTTAGTCCCATCGCCCTAACCATGCCTGTACTGTAACCTGCCATTCAGAATCTCCTATTTAATACACTGGGTGAGGAGAAACTGTTAAAATTGTTCCTGCTTTCAGTATGCCTCCCAAAGGTAATTTTCTTTATTTTCTTCTCCCTCTCTTTCTTTTCCTGTGTTTTGTTTAGAAGTCAAAACTTCTAAATAAGGGTGTGATTTTGGAGGTAGGAGTTAGTATCAAATTTCCCTTAGGCTCTAATCTTATTGCCTGTCCAATCTTCTAACTACCAAAAGCTATGATGTGATTTTGCTCTAACTTTCCTTTAATGTATAGAATTTGCTTTTTCCAACCCAATGAAGCTGTGGATGTTCAGAATTCTGGTCATCCTTTATTTCAACCTACAGACAAAAGGAGCTTCTTTTGGCAAGGCTCTACTTTTAATTTTAATTTTAATCTTTTAAATTTTATTTTCTGCTTTCATGTAGGCTGACTTCAGAAAAAAAAATCTTGTATCTTTCAGGTCCTTACCTAAAGCTGTAGAATTAGCTAGCACACTCAGACATTATGACATTTTTCTGCCTCAACCCTAATTTTGCAGGCTCAGTAGACACAAAATCTACGTCCCAATGTATGACAGATTACAGATTCATAGCTATTTTACTAACATAAGGATAACTAACTTCTGTTTTTGAAGGGGAAGAGGAGCCTTTACTACCCTTTGTTCTGTCTCCTTAGTTCAGTTAGTTTAAATTTCAGGATCTGTTACTATCAATCCTTATTTCTCCGTATCAAATTCTGAATCAGTTCAGTTGTCTTTGCTTGCAAGTAACAAATGGATCATACAAATAGAGATTCCTTAGGTAGATCTTATAACTCCTACACAAAGCCACAACATTCACTCTTATTGTACCAGTGAAAGAACCATTTCCAGCTCTAAATAAGTCACCTTAGCCTAGAAAATGGAATTTGCGGACAGACTCAGCCATATTCACATGGACTAGAATTTGTCAGCTTTCAATAAGACCCAATGAAAATTAGCTATGGTTTGAGGAAAGCTTGGATGAAGACTTGGAAGCTTAGAATTCAACCAACAGATATATACTATCTCTATAAATCATTCTGAATCATACAGATGTTCTTAAATATTTAACTCTCTTCCTTAGGTTCCAGATGATATTTTATACCAGCTATATTAAAAACTAACTCCCTATGGAAAATGAGCGACATTAAGTAGACCTAGTAAGAACAGTTTGTAAATATTATGTAGCTGCCATGCCCAATTTAAAAACATGCCAGATTATGGGTAGAGACCATGCAAATTAAATTGACAATTTGCTTTCCTCCCTTTTTTTTTTTTTGTATAAAATCCATGTACTGTAAAGTAAATATATTTGTAACATACATGAAAGAAAATAGAAAGTGTTCCACTAAATGAGCTTAGAAAGTATCTAAAGACCCATTAAAGACCTGATTGTGAAAAGATAGTTATCCTTAAAGAGGTTACTAAGTTGTCAAGGCTATAACTATAAATCTCACCAACACATTTGGAAGAAAGCACTGGCTCTGAAATAAGAGATCTAGGTTCAAAACCCTCAATCGTTAATTTATAATACAAAAACAAGTGTGGGTTAAAACATATTGAATTATGCTGCTGTAGATATTAATACTTGGCAAGCAGAGTTGTGAAGATTAAATAATAAAGCATACATGAATTAATTTAGCAAACAACCTAATACATGAATAAGTCCTCGAAAACTTGGAGGAATTCAGTTACTTTTGTTAAATACCATATTTTGTCAGAAATAGAAATAAAAAAGGATAATGGCATTTAATTCACTGTCTTCTTACTCTTCTTTGTTTTTTATTGTTCTTATAAAACTGCTTTTATTGTCTCTGAATCCTCAACCTCATCTGCTACTACGGTTTTGGGAGAGAATAAGAAACTTCCTGATTGAGTCACATTTAAAAATTCTCCTTTGTCATGGGGACATAAAGTACAGCATAGGGAATATAGTGAATAATATTATAATAGCTATAGTGCCAGGTGGGTACTAGACTAATTGAGGGGATCGCTTTGTAAATTATATAAATGTCTAACCACTATGCTGTACACCTGAAACTGATATAAATAATATTGAATATCAACTCTAATTAAAAAATAAAAATTAAAAAAAAAATAAAAATCCTCTTTTGTGGGAATGTCAGGCCATTATGCATCGTTTTGCCTTTATAATAGCATTAAATATCCTGGCTCACCACAGCA
>NW_011888942.1:55402-65536 GCF_000151845.1 Pteropus vampyrus
TTTTGCCTTTATAATAGCATTAAATATCCTGGCTCACCACAGCAACCCTGGGTTTTATTAATAACTCATTCATGACTCGATTATCGTATTACATTCATACATTTTATTTTATACCTCATTATACTTTTGGTTTTTTTTTTCAGAACACAAAACCTCTGGCACTCTTACATCTCTAGTTCATACCCTAGGGGGAGCCAAAAGATAGTTGCTGAGATCCCAGTCCAGAATGTTCCCTTTGTCACTCCTGTGTGCCTCAGAAAATCACAGGAAAAATGATTTGCTTTGTTAAGTAAATTATATTTGCTTCTCCTTCCAAGCTCAGGAAACTACACTTCAACAGGTTAGCTCTAGAAACCACAATTACAAATAAAGCTCCCAATTTAATGAGTGGGTTCTTCAAAGTCACTGTTCTCTCTCATTACATTTATTTTAACTATCTTATGTCTTGTGTTTGCTAATTTATTTGTTCAACAGATTTTATGAAGTATCTACTATTTACCAGAGTATAGGCTAAGTACTGGGGGTGTAGTGGTGTCCAGAGCTAGTCTTACTGAATTTACATATGTCGATAGCATCAGTCACTTCAGAGAGGCTTTTTGACATGTGTATTTGATTTAATAGTCCTAAAATTTTTAGGGATTTGACATTCTTTTAATTCTTTATGGAGTATTAATGGAAATTATAAAATACTTATTTTATTTGTGAGAATGTGAATAATGAAGCATAGATAGGTTTACTCTTGAAAAACACCAACATCTTCAATTAGATTGCCTTCTGATTCTCCATTGATCAACCCTATAAAACTTCCCTCCCAACTCTCCACACACAATTCTAGATCCTCTACCAAAGCATCATTTACATATTCCAGACATATTGAATGACTTTGGTTTGTAAACCTGGTAAGAAATTATTTTCATGTTTTAAAAATACGTAAATATACGAAGGAGATTTGCATAAGAAAGAATGATTCTGGATCTTCAATGAAGTAGATATTCAGAGCAGTGGTAATAGCCACCATAAGGGAATATGCAAATATACATAAAGGTTTGTGTAGGGTGAAATATGTGTTTTGGTTCCCTTTCCAGTTTATTTGGATGATGACCTCAGTAAGTAGGAACTCAAACCATGAAATCTAGTGTCTGCCATATTTTGTTTAAAAGATAATGTTGACCTTCGCACTACAAGAGTCATCGAACCACATGATATGCCAGTGATATTTTAATATCTTCTAGTACACTGTGCCTGAGAAAAGGGAGACGTCTACAGAAAAAAACTTGTATTCTAAAAGTAAGATGAAACAAAATGAACAGATTTATTCCTAATTATTTTTTTGTTTTAAAATATCGAAGGTAGGTTTTTGGTTAGGGCCCATGGGTTGCCTAGAGAATAACAGTAGAGGCAACAGACAGTATGCTAAGAGGTCATGACTAAAAGGAGTTCTGTAATAATAAATTGGTGTATATCGGTTGTTTTGTCTTTCCATTAATTATTACCTGCCCTGACTTCCTTTCTTTTTTTTTCTTTTTTTCTTTTTTAGTGTACTCCTGAACTCTCCAATCCATTCATGCAGTTTATTGAACATGAAAGGAGTATGTCCCTAACCTAAATTAAACCAATTACTTTTTCTCTTTATTTCTGTTTTCGTAACTGGAATAATTTAGAGTCAGTGACCATCTCTTTGACCATGTAGTTTGGAAAAATAAAGAAATTAGGTAAAGAAAGAAAATGAAATAGACGTGTACAGAAGAAGGAGTCAGGCAAGAGAAAGCAAGTTCTCATTAGACTTTGGAGTCATTTCTTATTCCTAACTATCTTCAATTTTTCCCTTAATTTTTATAAGACATTTTGATATTCTTATAAAAATTTCTAAATTTTCATGCTCTATTTAAAGAGTGTTTTTGGGTCACTTGTCCTAATATTTTAAACATATTCATATTATGGAGTGACTTATTTTAAAATAGGTTGATAGCATTTTTTTACAGGCCTTATGTGTCCTATATATAGTCAGCTGATCAGAGAATTGTCATGTGATAGTACTTGTAGGCAATAATTTATTTTAAAGTTAAAATAGGTATTATGGTGCATCTGACATAGTCTCCCTTTTGGACTTTGATACACTATTAGAAATATTTCCAAGTGAAATACTTTAAAATATGAAACCTCTGAAATATTAAATAAAATGAATATCATATGAAATGTAGAAATTTTGTTGACAGTAGGAAGGCCATTAACAAATGTAAAAAAAAAAATTAACCATGTATATATTATATATGCTCTTCGTTCAGCTATTCAGTTACCCTGACTGTTAACCAAATCTCATAGTAAACCTGAATGATTTGTCTCCAGTGGTTTTAAAGTAATCACAGGCAATACCCAGGTGTGAATGCTGTAACAAAATCAATTCTCACAAGACTTCCTGTTTAGTCACATAGGGTTCTGAAACATTTAGACAAAAAGTAATGGATATTTCCTTTCTGATGGGTCAGGTTTGGAGATCAACACTATGAAAAACTGTAGGAGGCATATTCAGCAATATTCTTTTTTCTATTTAAATGTTCAAAAGTAAGTATAGGAGTCACCTACATAACAGGCTTTGTTCATAGTTATTTGATTTGGATTCTTGCTGCGAAGCAGCACATTGACTAACTGTGATGGGGCAGAGAAATTGAGCATGAGGTTGTGGTGAGCTGTGGTCAGGTCTGGCCATAGAAAACTCAGAGGTGAACATAAAAGAGAAACTTTTAGTCACTGCAGCATGAATGCAGAGAAGGAGAGACTGTTTCAGACAAAACAAGAAATTCAAGGCCTATAACCTTAGCAGTAAGTATGTTGTATGTGACCTGGTGACAGGTTTATTTTCAGTTATTGTATAAGTAATTGTGTGCTGAGATGAATCCACAAAATAGTGCTTAACTGAAAAGAGTCCACAGATTTTCAGACTTAATGGAGTGAGACCACTACAATAGAGATGTGGAGACCACCACACTTTGGTACAACTTCATGAAACTTGAGGGTGGAAATGGTAGCCAGGCCCAACCGCCTACACGCTGTTTGTAACTTTGTATTTCTTATTAGCTGCTTTAAGAGTAAGCCAGAATAAAAACAAATTTTAAACATCCAAATTGCCATTCATCCCCATTCTTGTATGTATACCAACTTTGTGATTAGGCCACACACACATACACACACACATACACAATTCTCTTTATAATGACTTTGGAAAGAAGTAAGGTATAATATGCGTCATGCTCATCTTCATCCCTCTGATATTGGAAAGAAAATATAGTAAGTGGGTTTCACTTGAAGTCCTTAGATGAATAACTGGGAAGAATCTAGAACATTGGATTTTACTTACATGAGATCCATAGGTTTCAAGGTCAAATAGCCTGTAGATCACAGTTGCACCTTCCTTCCAATATTAGGAACAGAAAGTATTTTCACAGTAAACTTACAAGTAATGGTCACAACAGGGTAAATAAACTCTTTTTTCCTATGTGTTTTTTTGTCATAAATGTCATAAATGTCAAATAAGTGCCAAGTAGCAATAAAATTAACATTTATTGAGTGACATTCTGCCCTGCTCTAAGTACTTTTTAGTTATCAATTCAATTAATTATTATCTCCAATTAACAAATGAGGAAATTAAGGTACTAGGGAACACACTCCTTATTTGTACTCACAGAGCTAGAAGTCATTAGAGATAAGATTTTGACCTATTGACTTACACAAGCTCAGAGTAGTAAGACTTGGAACCAGAATTTCACCCAGGGATGTCTGTTTTCACGGTATGAGCTCTGAACCAGTATTTGACACTGCCTTCACACACACATCTTGTTTTACAAGCAAGATATTAGCGTTCCTTTTTACTGATAAGGAACCTGATCCTAAAATATAATATTGTTTTCCCTTTGTTGCTAAATTGTTAAATGATACAACTGGAATTTAATCCCATGTTTGTCTGAATCCAAAGAGGACAGCAGAGCACTATGTACCTGCTAGATTAGCTAGCTGATAAGAGATATTTGTGTTTGTTTAATTATTAAGATAATGTTGCATTTTCCCCAACATCTTTTTACTTCTCCTGAGACAAGCAGGTAATAATGGATTAATGTAGTGAGTCTGAAAGGTATAGAAAATCATTGCATATACAAGAATGCCATACAATGAGTTTAAAAATATTAAATTTAGTTACAATATTAATGATTTCCTGAAAGACTTTCATGCCATGACAACAGAGGAAAAATCAAAACAAATTTGCCTTACTTGATACTATGATATAACATAAAAAATATAGTTTAAAGCTTTGTGGACCTGGAGCAAAAATAGGCATAGATATGTATGTGAACCAGAAAAAAAGAGAATAATATAGAACTATAAGAAAGAAACCACATCATATATGGTAATTTGATATCTAATAAGGCTGACATTGAAATTAATGGAATTCATACAACCTAATAAATGACATGAATCAACAGACATAGAAATAAAAGTAGCTACTAAACATATTTAAAGGATCTCAACTTCACTCATAAGTAAGTGCAAAACAAATTAGATGCTATTTTCAACTCTCAGCTGGGCATATACTTTTACATGTTTTGTTTTGTAGTAACAGGAAGGAGATAAGGGAACAGGCAGGTATTATTATGTACTGTTGATTGGAGTGTGGGCTGTTCGAATTATTTATAAAAGGCATTTAGAAAACATGATCTAATTAAAAATTCCCATATCCTTTGACCAACAATTCCACTTCTAAAAATTTTAATATTTCCACAGATTTGTGATACATAGCAAGAGAGAGAAATGAAGTTAACTGCAACACTCTGGAAAGCTTTTACAGGAGAAAAGCTAAAACCCATGTTTAGATGAAGTAATATTCAGTGAATTAAGATATATTTGCAATCAAATGTTAGTTACTCTTTATTGAAAAAAGATTGACTCATGTAATTGTATGTAGTAATCTATATACTATTCATTCATGTGAACAAATATACCTAGCAAAATTTATAAGTATATATAGTATTTTTCTTTTACTTGGGCACACACACACACCCTGCATGCACACATATAGCCCCTTCAGAATCAAGGAAGCAGAAGTAAAGCCTAAGGCAAATCTAGTTTGAGAAATCTGGATAAAAGTGAAAATCGTGACTGGGATAGAGAAGTTATGGGGATCAAATTTCAGCAAGAAAGGTATGCCAATATCTACTCTAGGATAAAGTATTTTGTTTAGGCTACAGTGAGTGATTCCTCATCTAGCTATACAGGGGCTATTTTAAATAGTCATTTTAATCAATATAGTACTTTAAAAAAATCCCATGCTACTATTGCTATAAGGTTAAACCAAATTCAGCAAGCTCTAACAGTCAAATTCATCCTGTTCCCCAGAGGCGACTCTGTTAATGGTAGCTATAATTTTTAGTAGTTTTCTTCACATTTTAATATTCATATACTGAAATTTTTATTCATTTTAGATATTATATTTTAATTTATCTTATTGTACTTGAGCATTTTAACTCCCTTGAACCCATTTATCTTGCATTTCCTTTTTCCTTCTTTTTTTTCCTCTCCATCCTCTCAATGTGAGATTACTATTCCATAAGTAAATACAGTGATTTGATAAGTACTGATCACTGGTGAAAGAAAAATGTTTATTCTGATTATGCTTTTTTCTGTTTATATTTTTTTGTTTTCATGGATGCCATTAGTGCCTATTTTTCTTTATATTTTTATTTTCTCAAACCTGTAATTTTCTTTTTTCTTTGTCTAACAGCTTTATTAAATGATTCTCAATATAATTTTCCACATGGAGAAATAAGCCAGATAATCAGCTTAAGTAATTGTGGCATTATAATTTTAACATTTATGCAAAATGCAACATTGAACCTAAAAGATGAAATGTTAAGTTTTCAAAAACACATTTAATGATTGCATTCTACTGTTAATATTCTATAAATAAAATGATTCATATATTAAAAAATGAGAAAAGTATTTATTGATTAAATAAAATGGGATATTGGCTTTACACACCTCAGAGAACACTTATAATAATATTTTCCCCATCACTGTACTAAAAATTGTAATGGATGTGCAATAAAGTTAATAGATCATGATATTGCTATTCTTTTTATTATTTACAATGTTACTGATATTTTATAATTTTGTTGTTGAAGAATTCCCAACAAGCATAACTTAATGGCTAGAGATTCAAATTGGAAATGTTATAGCAGGTTTTTTGTTCTTTTATCATTTAAATTTTTTCTTTTTTCTTTTAATCATTAAGTGGTAGGAATTTTTTTAATGTGAGAACATAGTAAACAAAATAGTTGGTAATACCAGTTTTCCTTTGCTCTTGAAAGATTTAGGATTGTTCAGTTTTGCTGGACTTAACTACCGGGAGGAAAGAAAAAAAAAACTGCATATGCTTGAGGCCCAAAATATATTTGTGTTTATTTTTCATATTCTTATATAAAGTAAATCTAGCAAATGAGTGAGAGAAAAAAAAGAATTCGTAAATGAGCTAGGATGCATTTTGCTATTGCACAAAATTCTCTATCTGGGTCATTTTGCTAACTTTCTTGCTAACTTAAATTTTTCTCTTGGAGAGTGAATGCAAATAAGATCATAACATTTGGTTTCTGTTTGAGACTGCAGATGACTTTCTTCTTTTTGTATACAAATGTGATATATCATCCCCTGTTGATCTAACCATGCTCTCAAATTATTTATTCACTTATTCATTCATTCACTTGTTCATCTATCTCAGATTGGGGAGGCAGCTCCTATGTACCAGGAATTGGAGCAGGAGCTGGGAATGCAAAGTGAAAAAATATAGGTTGCTATTTTTAAGACAGGATGAAAACCAATAGTAACTAAAAGTTTTCACAGTGATAAGTATAGTGGTAGAGAACTAGACATCACATATCAAGGGCTCTAAAAAAAAAAAGCATTTACTGTAGACAAAAATATCAAGGAAATTATCAAGCAAATTTGTAGGTAGTTAACTGAGTGGAATCTTAAAGGATGGCAAAAATATCAAGCAAATTTGTAGGTAGTTAACTGAGTGAAATCTTAAAGGATGGCTACGAGTGTGGGAAGCAGCCGAAGGTGAGATGGCCAATCTATTTAACATTGAACATAAAAAAAAAAAAGGGCTCGTACAGGCCTATAAGAACATAATGCATGTATAATAGAAATTAATTTAAATTTATTATTATTTTATTATAAAGTATAATGCATAGAGAAGAGGACAGTGAGCTAGAAAATAAATAAAGACTGATTTGTCAAGATTCTTATATGTCGTGAATAGGAAGCTATGTTTCATTCTATAAAAACGCCATATTCTCTTCATATTTATGTGTGTGTATATCTTGTGCATATATATGTATAAATATGCACACATATATATGTATGTATATATGTATATGTATGTATGTATGTGTATATATATATGATTTTCCTAGCATATATATATATAATCTATCTTACATACCAAAGCTAACATCCAGAATCCTAAATCCTTTTCCAATCAATACCACCAATGACTAGGATATAAACAGAACCTTCTAAATTTTTCCTGGTGTTAGCTTAGCTAATGGCATCTCCATTAGTAAGGAAGAGAAGGAATGAAAAAAAGCCACTGTGGAGCCAAAAGATACTTGAATGTTTTGATAATTTTCTTTGACTTTCTAAAACCAGAATAAAATGTTTCAGCAGCCTTATTACCTATGACACATATGTTGGCTTTCATATGCTCGCTCCTAATCATCTCCTTTCATTCTACCTCTCATTCACTTACCTCGGAGACACTTGACATACACAAATTTCAGTCCTTTCTAAAGAACTTTCCATTCACTTTTCTTCCGTTCGGAAGTGTCATCCACTTTTACGTCTCTCCCTTGATTTTAATGTTACTTTTCACTGAGATCTTTCGTAACCACCCTGATTATCCTTTTTGACTCCCATGGCATCAGTTAATACCTGAAATTACCTTTTGTATCTACACATTTATCCATATGTCATCTGTTGACAATAAATGAAACATGAATGTAATTTTTTTAGAGAATTATCTCTTTATATTTTGCTCATTATTCTATCCTAAGCGTCTAGAATAAGGTCAGATACAAATAGCTGACAAACTTCATGTCATTTTGATTTTCCTAGCAGAGAAATAAGTGGAAAAAGTAAAAGAAAGAAGTTGAAATTTTGGTGCCCCTTTGGATCCCTAAAATAACTCTATTTTGATATCATTTATGCATATAATTCATATAATTTATATCATCTATTGTGATATGATTTATGCATATAATTTATATCAGCTATCACATATGTTTTCTTGACTTTATACATTTATGATACTTACCATTTTTATCACATATGTTTAAAATATTTTCCCAGGATTCTATTTTTTAAAATACACATATATGGTACCATTTTTTGGTACTAAGTTTGCATGGTACCAGGTTTATTGAAACACAATTTATAAGCCATTAAATTCACACATTGTGTGTGATTTAATTATTTTTAGGAAATGTATTGAGTTATGCAATCATCATTGCAGTAAGTTTTAGAAGAGTTCCCTCATTCTAGAAAGTTCCTCTGTCCCTTTGTAGACAATTCCCTTTCCTACCCACAGCTACAGATAATCACAGATCTGATTTCTGTCCCATAGAGTTGCCACTACTGGACATTTCCAAATGAACATGTATTCAATAAAAATATTTTTAGGGTTTTTTTTTTTCATTTCAAATCCCATTTCTAATATAGAACAAGTAGGTGAGTAAAAACTACTTAAATAGGAGAGTGGATAGAGGCATGTGTGCTTAGCAAAGGATTCCCACCCTGTTCATATCTCTATGGGGCTTGAGGATAAAGGTAGCTATTCTCAGCTTCACTGCTTGCACGGCTTACTGCTGCTGGCACAATCAGGAAAGAGACATGATGATAGCACTTGGGGGGCTTGGTAATGATGCTCATACCAGCACACAGAGTAGCAGCCAGGACATAAGGGAGGAAATTGCTAGTCACATTTGATTGCCACCTGTATACTCATAAACTCTGAGATTAATTTTTTTAGTTGCCACAAAATAGTAAATAACATGAATAAAAGCTGTATTTAGATACCTTTCAAGAACAAAAAATAACTAATCAAAGGATTTCTTTGTCCATGACATGTCCTCATCGCAACATATATAATATCCTTTGTTTCTTTATGTTGATTTCCCCTTTATACATACAGATAAGATATATAGTTGTAACAATAATAATGCAAGCCATGATAAGTTGAATTTTGTGATAGTTTAGAGAATGATATCAAGCAACTGCTTTATATCATGGACGTCAGTGGCTAATGAGAAACAGATGTCCAGCTGGGCAAAAAGTATAAATTCTTATTCCAAATTTTATTTTGGCCTTTTTATCCCCAAAGATAAGTGTTTTGCAATTAAATTGAAATGGAATAAACAAGTAGGCTATTAGTGCTTGCTCAAAGAGTGACCAGTGACTCACTGCAAATACCACTTAGAGGATTGCAGTCTCATTCACAGCACCCAACTCTGCTAGCTCTGACACTTGTCCCAGACACACCAACAAACTCACAAGAAGGCAGGAAAGAAATTTTCATTTAGCCAGTATAATATTCATAGCATTTTGATAAGGTAGATATTAACATTTTGATTTTAACAAATCAAGAAAATGAGGGTAAGAAGGATAAAATAGTGTAATATTACATAATTAAAAAGAAGGAAGAGAGAATAGGAGAAGGAAAGAAGGAAGGAAGGTAGGAAGGGGAGAAGAAAGAATGGAGCTTTGCGTGAACCAGTAATGAAAGTATTTGATGCAGAAAAAGATTGGTTAATTCAATTCTGTAAGCATAGTATGCCAATAAAAGAAAGAGTAGAGAGTTAAGGAGGAAACAAAGGAAGGAAAGGAGGTAGGGAAGGAGGAACAAAAGAAAAAGGGGAGTGAGGGAGGAAAATGGGCATAATAAATAATATGTGATAGCTCAACCAACTTGTAAACGTTGACAGACCTGAGAGTTTCACCTAAAACCATCTAATTCCTAAATTTATATATGTAATCTAAAGAATCAAGCTCTTGGCTTAATGAAGTCCTTCTAGAACTGCATTTTATTTAACA
>NW_011888942.1:65586-69957 GCF_000151845.1 Pteropus vampyrus
AATTTTCATTTAGCCAGTATAATATTCATAGCATTTTGATAAGGTAGATATTAACATTTTGATTTTAACAAATCAAGAAAATGAGGGTAAGAAGGATAAAATAGTGTAATATTACATAATTAAAAAGAAGGAAGAGAGAATAGGAGAAGGAAAGAAGGAAGGAAGGTAGGAAGGGGAGAAGAAAGAATGGAGCTTTGCGTGAACCAGTAATGAAAGTATTTGATGCAGAAAAAGATTGGTTAATTCAATTCTGTAAGCATAGTATGCCAATAAAAGAAAGAGTAGAGAGTTAAGGAGGAAACAAAGGAAGGAAAGGAGGTAGGGAAGGAGGAACAAAAGAAAAAGGGGAGTGAGGGAGGAAAATGGGCATAATAAATAATATGTGATAGCTCAACCAACTTGTAAACGTTGACAGACCTGAGAGTTTCACCTAAAACCATCTAATTCCTAAATTTATATATGTAATCTAAAGAATCAAGCTCTTGGCTTAATGAAGTCCTTCTAGAACTGCATTTTATTTAACAGTGCAGAGTTTCATCAATGCCTCAGACCTATTTGGTCTTTCTAAACAACTCTCATTACTTCTTTCATATTCCCTTTCCTTGCACATTCATCATAATGAAAACTATATATATACATACAGATGTATATACACACATATGTATATATGTATATATGCTTTTTTAACTTTCAAAAATTTTTCACGATAATATTTTCAGCTCTTGCTGCATTACTGAGGTGTTCTAAAAAAAAACGATTCATGCAAACCTCTCACAGAATGTAGTGCATTATTCACATGAGAATCAACATACACAAAATGACAATTTCTCTGTAGAAAATAAAAATATGAGACATTTTATATGAATGTACTCCCTCATTCTTCAGACTCATGTATTTTCTTCATAAAAAGCTTGATTTGTATATATCCAGAAATTTTATTTTAGGTTTACCAGAGGCATTTCTAGTAAAATCATGAATACATAAGACTGGCAGCTTACAGTGGCCTAGGTTTCTCCCATTCCAGAAGTATTATCAGACTAACAAACTTTTAAATTGATTTATTGACTGCATTGTCTAGGTGCTGACATAGAAGTAAAATAAATGAAATTTGGTTAATTGAGGTTTATAGTTTTACTGTGCTCTAAATAAATCTAACTTGAAAACAAGTATGAGTTACCTGAATTAGCAGACTTCTTCGAAACAAGCATGCTTTGAAAATAAGCACTGTATTGGGGCAACAAAAACAATAGATTTATTTATGGATAACTGTATAGTACTAAATGTCTTATATCTGGAGCTATTTATTTCTTAAAGAACTGGGTGTAGTCATGTAGATTGACTTTATTTTCTCAGACAGAGAACAGTAAAGAGATTTTATTGAATACAACTCATCTTTATCACTTCTTTGTCAGTGGTATCCTCCAAGATACATTATTAGCCTAATTTTTCATGCCACTCTTTCTTTATAATATTTACTCTGCTACTAATCCATTGTAATTTTCTAAGGCAAAGATCTAAATTAGAGTTAAGATTCCTGGATTCTGCTGTCACCCAAATACTAGTCAGTTTTGAAAACTTAGATGTTCTGTCTGTTGTTTCGGTTTCAAGGAATAAATATTACTTATTAGATGTATTTATAAATTTGGGATATAATTTAGATTATTTATGGACAAGAATAACAGTGCTCAAATTTTGTTTTCAAAACACTTTTACAATTTTAAAGATTATTGAGAGCCTTTATATGTATTATATCTACTGTTATAGTAGTCAAAATTAAAACTGGAAACATTTATAATTTATAATACTTTATTTTAAATAACACATTTTTTACATATTAACATACATAATATTTTTTATAAAATACATTTTTCAAAATAAGAAAATTAATGAACAGAGTGGCATTGTTTAATTTTTCTTTAAATTTCTTTGTTATCATTTCCACTTCTGCATTCAGTCTGTTGTGGTATTATATCATCTAGTCTTTGGAAAATCTGCACGATTTTGAAAGAATGAAAGTAAAAATAGAAAATATTGTCTTAGTACAATTATGAAACAGAGATCTAACCTCATTAACCTGTTGAAAGGGGCCCAAGCCACAGTTTGAGGACCACTGAACTATAGTATCATCAAACAGAACTTGAAAACTGATAGGCATAGAAATATGCCATAAATTTTGTTTATAATGCTGAAAAGGAGCTACTAAAATGAAAAAAAAAAAAGTAATAGAAAGTTTTAAAAAGTCATGTTTATTATTAACTTTATTTTACCTAATGGAAAGCTCTCTAGATTAAAGCCCAACTCCCTTCTTGAACAAGCAGAGACCTAAAAATCTCTTTGTGAGCAAAGATTCAAGAAGATGATCCTACCCCACAAAGGGTAGTTTTATGACTTTGGCTAAAATTTTTTTAAAAATAAAATAAATAATTATAAGAGAAAAAAATATAGTGTCCAGTGACAAAGCCAAATCTGAGATTCCAACTAGAAGCCAATAATCATTCCAATCAAAGGAGCCAAGTAAAGATGCAAATCAAGGCAAAGGACATCCGAACTGACTCCAGAGGGATGCCTAGTATGAGCAAGTGTGCTTAGGAGCCTGGCCAGGAGGTTAAGACCCTGGAAAACTTTCTGAAAGTTCCAGAATAGAGGGACAGGCTCCTACGTATTGACACTTGAATAGATAGATCAGTGAGATTAGTAACAGGAATTAGTTAACAAAATGCTTTAGAGATTTCTAAGGTATTATTTTCTCTTGCCATTTTTTAAAGCAGTCAGACTAATAATTATGTTTCTAACACCACTCTTTTAAAAATAAAAACTGGAAAGTCATGCCAACTGGCATGATATTCTCAGTAAAAAAAAAATCAGAGAAATAATGAAAACTTTACCTTTTCACGTATAATTATAAGCCAGAGGAATCTGTTTGCTCCATTTTTGTCCATCCGTTTCAACTTGATATAGAGTTATTCATTAAATTCCAGAATAAAATTAATGTGTTTTAGTACCAGAAAGATTTAGCTTTTGCTTATTATCATTGATATTCAGAAGAAACTTTTAGCTAATTCTGTACTTATCCACGAAAAACCACAAGAACAATTAATGGGATTCTTTCAGATAGAAAAAATGTGTCTATGTGTATTTCAGAAGGTCTAGAATCCCTATAAAGCATTTAAAATGTTCCCAGACAACATTTGGCTGCATACAAATGATCAAATTTTAACATTTGCTTATTTATCTATTCTACAATGAGAAACTTGCCTGGCATTTAAATATTACTGGGAATATATATGCCAGTTTGAAGATCCTTGTTTAAGCCCCTACTAGAGTTGTAATGAAGTTGGGGACAGGGATATATCCTAGGAAATTAATTATCACCTATAAGAATAAATATTTATGTAAGATCTACTGTGTATAGGTCCATTGATTTAAGAACTAATCATAAGAGATATACACCTGCTCTGACACCACCACTATCAGACACAGGTAAAATGTGTGTGTGTGTGTGTGTGTGTGTGTGTGTGTGTGTGTGTGTGTTTTAACGCTTGAGAGGTATTTGACTCTGGTAGATGTACTCATGAAAAAGAATCAAGAATGTGTCTGTCTATGATGGGATAGATCCCTAAGCTACTCTTATTTTAAAAGGAAGGTTGAATTGCATCCACTTACTTCAAGAAAACTCCATTGAGCAACTACTTCTAAAATTGGGCTTTGAGGATGAGTAAAATTGGATCAGAAAGGTATATGGTATAGGGTTGGGGTAGGGCTTGTGAGAGTATTGTAATATGGGCAAGAGAAGTGGTATAAGTAAAAGCACGGTAGAGAAAATGAGCAAACCACATAAGAAAGATAATAAAAAAGAGTTGTTGAAAACACAAAAATTAATATGTCTATTCCCAGGAAGTATGGAGCAGGAAATAAATTTTGATTAACAAAGAAAGACCTAGATATAGATGTGTTTAAATAAATTTTGATTAACAAAGAAAGACCTAGATATAGATGTGTTTAGATAGAGGAATCTAAATTAAGCTTAAGCATTAGATTTCTGTTTAGGACACTACCATGAAGAATGTAGTGTTTTAAGAAGAAATTGAGAGCTGGATACACAGGAGGCTGGGAAAAATTAAAAACATGAAATCAGTCACTTAGATCATTTATCTTATAAATTATGTTACATTCCCATGAGATGCATATTTCAATTCATTGGGATGCAAAATAACTTTATTTAAATTTATTTCATTCTTGTATTTTTAATAATTACCTTTTTTTGAACATCTGTTGCATATTAGGTGACTGGCACATATTTATATTTTATAAATAAATATATATATATGAAATGGTCAATTAGTGAAATATTTAATAATAGTGATATGTAAT
>NW_011888942.1:71342-83355 GCF_000151845.1 Pteropus vampyrus
TAACTTTAGAGCAAAATATAATATTTAATAAAATAATGATAGTTTAAATGGCAGTAGAGATGCATGCATACCTCCTTTACTTGTTATCTTTTCAATTGTTAGAGTTGAAATAAAGTATAGAAATTTCAATTTTTAGATATGTTCTAAGTCAGCATATGTCATTTTAAAATATGAAAGTTAGAAAGTTAAATTATATGGATGTATATGATAATATGTCTTTACAGAGTTTTAAGAGGTGTGCAATAATTCAAATATTATCTAGAAATCATTTTCTATCATGCGAGATAAGTTTTTGTTCCTTTATATGTGCAGCTAAACATATCATCTTTGTCTTTTTTTTTTTTTTGATTAGTCACATATCATTGGAGATCAAAATTACGTTTTCATCTTTGCCTGCATTTTTCTGTCACTTGGCTTTTTAACTTCTGAATGTCTCTATTATTTTACAGAAAATTCAGTCTTAAAGATATAAAAGCAGGTGTAATAGGCAACAGACTGAACTACTTGATATGCTTCTAGAAATAGAAGAATGAAGATAATTATTCTGAGAGGTGAAAAAGTAAAAAATGTAGATACATTTGAGGGTGAGTTATCAACACATATCTGGAGTTTTATCCAAGTCATTAAGGATATTATCATGTGTAGCAGAACAAGGGTGTCATATAAGTTTGCTCTGATGAACTGCTAGTTGTTTCCCGGAGAATGTATTGAGCAGAATTATGAGACAGATTGCAAGTGAAATAGGAATGTGTCCAAGATTAATAAAATATCTTCCATGGATGGATGTGGGCTAGTGCTAACATAGATGCCAGTTTTTTGCCCCTGTGGATATAATGGATATCTATTAACTTTGCTGTTCAACATTCAGACACTCTTCCCCTAGTAAACAGTATGTGGATTCTTTTGTGGTCACCAACTCATCTTCCAATTTTAATTTATGAACTTTATGTAGAATTGACTCTACTTTTAAACTCCAGTAATAGACAAGGACCATGGGCTTGATAGAATAAACAGAAAATTATTTCCTCTAGTACTAGAAATTGGATTCAGGCATGAGCATTTGACCCATTTGATTATAGTAAGATCTACTTAGATTTTATCTGATTCTTTTAAAAGAAAGGCTTATAGTCCTTTTGCCTTAAGTAAACTTGTTCGAATGTGAGCCTATTACTACAAAAAATGACCCATAGAATTTTAGAATAAATTCAAATGGTAAGAGGAATAAAAAGTGGAACAAAACAAATTGCTGATTACATAAATTAGAATAAGCTAAGCACAAAGTTAGATGCCCATATAAATCTATTATTTGAGCAAATAAATTTAAATACGTATATATATATATACACACATACACACACAATTTCATGAGCACAGGTGAGGTGAAGATTCTTTTTGTGTTAGGTTACTAGTTAGGGGGCAGATACACACACAAGACACATATTTATATCCAAAGAAGAAACTACTATAAAAAGTGGGTGGGCCAAGAGCATTGCCTAAGAAGTTGTCTGGTTTAGCTTCTTTCCAAACTCAACCATGTCCTTGAAGAGTCTCCATTGAAAATGTATATATCCTAGAATTAGCAAATAGTAACCCCTCTCCTCCTAGCAGGAAATAAGTTAATAGCCAACAGAGAGGCAGCCGGAACTGGGTACTGAAATGGACGGATGAAGGAATACAAATGTGTGATTTGTCTTTGAGAGAGTGTTGAAGACAGAAATTCATGCTGACAGAATGTGGAATGATGTCTGCAATAAATTGCCTAGTTCATAGTTCATAGTTAAAAATTCTAATGACCCCTGCTGTTCTGATTTTCTGACCTGATATGTTACTTTTTAGCTCTGTCATGTTATATTTTTACTTATGTGGACTATGATTAGCATGTCTTAGATTTTTAGTTCTTGATTTGTACCAAGATATACAATTAGCATGCATTAGTAAAACTGAATACAGGAGTACATTATCGAATAATTATTTATAGGTATACACATGCATGTATATATGATTTACAGGGGAAAAATGAATACATATCCTTTCCACCTAGTAGTTTTTCTTC
Organism: Pteropus vampyrus; assembly: GCF_000151845.1. NCBI lineage: Eukaryota > Metazoa > Chordata > Mammalia > Chiroptera > Pteropodidae > Pteropus > Pteropus vampyrus. The sequence goes on from NW_011888942.1 coordinate 73,396, forward strand.
TCCACACTCTTCAACCCCAGAGGATGTGATACAAGTGTGTGTGTGTGTGTGTGTGTGTGTGTGTGTGTCTGTGTCTGTGTGTGAATGTATGGGTTTCAAAAAGTGTGAGGAGAATTGTCAAGTTGGGAGTGAGAGGAGTTGACACAGGACACAGCCCTGAGAAAATCTTTGGATGTTTTAAGTTTGAGGTCCATCAAAAGTAGTAGATTAGATTACCTGAAAGGTGAGAGAGCATAGATATTATGCATTTGAGGATTACAGAGATGTGTATAGGTTTATCTTTTTCAGGAAGAGAATATAGATGTTGGAAGGATTCTTTGGAGATACACAGGTAAATTGAAGGTTGAAATATCTATTATTAGTGATATATGAAACCTATTCAAACATTGTGTCCAGGAGTAGACAGGTCCTTAAATAGTGACAGCTGTATGTATGACTATAAAAACTTGTTAATATGTACTGATGCCTTTAGAGTGGAGGTGAAGGTAAGTGAAAGGTATGACTAAATTCCAAGATAACTTAAGTAAAGGAAAAATAACCAAAGTCAATATTTAGCAAATTCCAATCCATATGTTGGTACCTTAATTTGCATGAGTAAACACCATCCCAGAAGTGCCCAGAGCTCTCACTGCATGTCCACAGGCTATTTCTGCCTATGATGCTTCCCCCCCACCCCCAAAAGAGATTCTTCAAGACAATAAAAGAGAGCAGTTCTTAGGGAAAAGTAAAACTCCATTACCACATACTTAACTAATTTCATATAAAGGGGTATAAAAAAACATATTTCACAAAGACTGGGGGGTTGAGCCCCTGCTATATGCATCCTCCCTCCCATGTCTTCTTTCCACAAGCAGACTAGCAGTACACAGAAATATCTCCTATTGGAATTTTAATCTTTAATCTGTATTTCCACATTTGCTATGTTACTTGGGGAAATATTTTTTAAAATTCAGATATTTAGATTCTACTCCTATGATTTTGAGTCAGGAAACACACTTGGGTGTTTGGGAACATGCATTTTTAACAAACCTCTCAGGTGACATAGGTAGACAAGCTTACAAATTACTGATTTAATACATGGAATTCTATGGAAAGCAAACATAAAAGTATAAATTATTCTAATTAACAGGCCAATTGGAGATGAAGAAGAAAACAAAGCACGTCTTATTTGAAGGAGTCAAAAAAGTTAAAGAGAAACCAATATTATTTTTACAGCAGAATTGCACACAATTAAAATTTTTTTTTAGAAAAAGAATATGGTTCATCACTTTGGATTATATTTCAATCTATTGATATGCCTACAAATGTGTGTTTTTAAATTCAGCACTCTTTTTATTTTTCCATTTTTTATAAATTCTAGTTTAAAAAATTACAATAGGCAAAAGAATAATTGGATTAATTTTTGATGTGTCTATATTGACTCTCTGTAAGTGTTTTTAAACCATTTCATCTTTGATATTTCACATCATAATTAAAAAGAACCCATCTCTTTAAATTAAACTTATTGAGGTGACATTGGTTAATAAAATTATATGGGTTTTAAATGTACAATTTGATAATATGTTATTTGTATTTTGCATTGTGTGTTCACTATTTAAAATGAAATCTCCTTTTATCACCATCACCATATATTTGATCCCTTTTACCCTTATAATTTTAATATGTGTGTCTGAGCGTATCACTAAGGCTATTTTCGTTTTTGTTATGTTTTGTTTAATTTAAGATTTATAAATCTATAGGTTCTGCTTTGGATACTATTGAAGCTACTGTTCATGGACTATACAATTTCACTCAGTTGTTTTTTTCTTCACAGTCAACTCACAAGGTTGATTCAAATGACTTGCAAGAATAATGAACTGTCTCCTATTGATTCATCATTTTGGGAGATAAAGATTAAAAGCCCGTGTACTATGAGACTGGTGAAGGATAGCTTCCTCCACTCCTTTGCAATAGTTACCTCCTTCTGGTTTCTATAAAATGATGGTGGTGTCTTCTTTTTATGAGCATCTGTGTATGTTTATTAAAAGAAAAAAAAATAAATCTATAACATATTTATAAAGTCTCAGATGCCGGTTACATGTCTCTAAATGAAGCCACAGTTATAAAAATGCAACCATCTTTCAAAATTAAATTTTATATCATGTACATTTCCTTTTTGTTACACATTGAGGGTTTTCATCAGTTGATTAAACCAAAATGAAAATGCGATTGAAATCGTGTGTTCATAACCGCTTAGCATTTTGCAGTTGAAAAATGCCTTCATAGAAATAGATGCTTAAAAGTGAATAACTCTGCATAACCAGCCCCCAGCTCCAAAATCAACTTGAATTAATTTAGTCTATTGCTAAGTAGTTAAAAATTACAGGACAACACATAGGCCTCCAAATTCAGTCTATCAAGGGATGCCCCCTGGGTGGCAGCTACAAACACCAGGATGACAATCATAGAAAGGGGAGTGCCAGGTGAGTCTGCTCCCCTTTTCTACCCATATGTTCATGCTCTGGAGGGGGCAAAGGGAAAGTTAATGATGGTGTATGGGCTGGAGATAGGCAAGGGGAGAGTGAGAAGATAGTACTCGCCAGCTATCAAACCTCTAGATGTATGCCAAACTAGATAGCCTATCCTCAGACTGATGCTTCTAGACCAGCAAATGCATGCTCTTCACATAAAATCTGGGCACCTTTCCATCAGCTTCCTCAGTGCTGAGCCCCTGGGACAGGTGAGTCCATGCCTGCTCAAGCCCTGTAAGAGCTGTTTCTTTGTTTGAATTAGCCTGTGGGCTTCCTGGGCATGAGCCCTAATAGCTTCCCAATTTAGATATTTTGGGGGCTCTTTTCTCAGGTGCAGGTTTTAAAAGTTGGGATGTCGGATGTGGGATTCAATCCCTTTCTTTCTCAGGAAGAAGCTCCCCAAGTTTTGTGTTCCTTTCTGACTATGACTTGCAATGTGGGAGTGGAGGAGGGGCTTTCTGGCATGATTATGTCTCAGCCTCTCCTACCAGCTTGGATATGAGCCTTATCTGGTTTGTCAGATGCCTAGAAATTGTTCAAACAGTTTTTGGATTTTTTCAGAGGAAGTTGCTCCATATGTAGCTGTAGATTTAATGTGACTATTAGAGGAGGTGAGTTCAGGATCCTTCTATGCCAATATCTGAATCTAGAACTCCCCTTCTAAATTCTTAAACCCTACCAACCACTAATCTAGTCTCCATTTGTTTAATTTTGTCATTTCAAGAATGCTATATAGGTTTAATCCTAAAGTGTGTAATCTTTTGAATTTGGCTTTTTCCACTAAGCATAATTTTTAGAGGCTCTACTAAATCATTGTGCATATCAAAAGTTTTACATTTTATTATTGCATATTATTATTCCATGTTATAAATATATTACAGTTTAACCGTTCACCCACTGCTGTAGACAAGATTCTTTTCAGTTTTTGGCACTTATGCATAAAGCTGATATAAATAATCACATATGAATTTTTGTGTAAACAAGTTTTTATTTCTCTAGTATAAATATCCAAGACTACAATTTCTGAGTCAAATGATAAATACATATTTTGTTTTTCAAGACACCTCTATGTTCTTGTCTAGAGTGTCTGCACCACTTCACACTCCTATCAATAAGGTACAAGTGATCCAATTTTTTTGCATCATTGCCAGAATTTGGTTTTATTACTAGTTTTTAATTTTAGCCATTTTAATAGATGTGTAGTGATATTTTATTTTCATTTTAATTTATATTTCCCTAACAACAGATATTTTTGAGTATTACTTTTATTGCCAATTTTTTCACCTGGATATCCTCTTCTGTGAAATGTCTTTTGCCAATTTTCTCATTGGATCATTTGATTTTTTTTGCTCTTGAGTCTAGAGAATTTTTTATATATTCTAGATACCGGTTCTTTTTCAGACATGTAGTTTACAAATGATTTTCTCTCACCGTTTAGCTTGTATTTTATCCTCAACAGAGCATTTTACGAGCAGAAGTTTTAAATTTTGATGAAGTCAAATTTATATTTTGTCATTTTCTAGATTGTGCTTTTGGTGTCAAGTCTAGGAAAGCTGCATAGTCCTAAGGTTCCAAAGAATATATCCTATGGATTTTTTCAAAATTTGTATTGTTTTAAATTTTACTTCTGTGCATATAATCTATGACCTATTACTGCAAGTTGAGTCTGGAAATGCAGGCTCCCCATGCAGCCTCCATTGACACCACAGATGGAACAAAGCTTGTTACTAATAACCGAATCCAAGTTCTAATTCCCTACTTAGCTTCTCTGACCACCTTAGTTGAGGTTGTGATGCCTAAATAGAACCTGGTAATTGTGAAGTTTCATTTAGCCTTTGGTGACAACGGTGGGTTGGTGCCAGTTTTTTCTTTAGTGTATGGCTAGAACAGATCAGTTAGAGACTAAAACTTTTCTGTTCTAAAACTACATGACCTTTTTCCTGGTCCTTTGGCTAGGGATAGGAATTTTTTGTTGGGGCATTTTTGCTGTGCCATTTGTTGTTTCCAGGTTACTGTCTTCTCCAGCAACATGTCTGCAATATGTGAGGCAAAAAATTCTAGGGAACTCACTACTTTGTTGTTCCTTGGGTTCTGAGGTCCAATTGCTGGAGTTCTGTAGAGTGACAGCCTATCTCAGACTGTTTGGGCTGCTATAACAAAATTAACAAATCAGGTGGCTTATAAACAACAAACCTTTATTTTTCACTGTTCTAGAGTCTGGGAAGTTCAAGATCATGGCAATGGCAGTTTCGGTGTTGCAGCTGGTGAGAGTCTACTTCTTAGTTCATAGATGGTGCTGTGTGCTCACATGGTGGAGAGACAAGCTCTCTCCCTGGAGCCTCTTTCATAAGAGCATTAATCTCAATTGTGAAGACTTCACCCTCATGACTTAATATGCCTCTCAAAGTTCCTATTGCCTCACATCAGTTTAGGAGTTAAGATTTCAACATATACATTTTTGGATGGACACAAACTTTCAGATCATAGCATAGCCTCATCTATCAATTCTCTGGGAATTGCCTCCATGAAAGACAACCACCTTTCCTGGGGTCCTGCCTCCTTCTCAGGGGTACCTTGAAATCTGTGACTGGTTATTGTAAGAGTATACAAACCTGGCACCATGTCCCACTGTAGGACAGCTCTAAAGGGCTATTCTGGTGTCACAGCTCCTTGTGAGAATGGCAGAGGCCTTTTGTGGCTTTATTGTAGTTCAATTTCTACCTATGCCCATCCTTATTTCTTCCCGTTTCCCTTTAAGAACACAACCCATTAAGTTCACTGTACCTGTGTCTCTACCTCAGAATCTGTATACTGAGAAACCCAACTTTTTTTGCAAATAGTGCAAGGTACAGTCCCAGGAAGAAGATGTACTGGCATTTTGGAACTGCATCATCAGCTAGCACCTGTCAAAGAGAATCCAGTCATTGGTGGTAGCTGGAGCATGAATAGACAATAGCCCAAGGTAACAATGTGATTAACTGAATATTATACTAGGTAAACAACCTAGTAATTTGCTCAACTGAAACATTTAGGAGATATCATAATTAAAAGAAAAAATGAAAAGTACGGTTTATGGGGCCAATTGATGTTCTGAAGAAAGATAATAAAAGGTGGAAAGTGATTAATCCTCATTTAAAATTTCAGAGTGAAGTTCAGTGGACCTTCTTGGAGACAAATAAAGAAATCAGAGCATCCCTACAGCTAGAGATCAGGAAAAGTGGAGAGGTCCAGAACTTAACCATAAGGACAAAAGAGCTCAAACAAACATAACAGTTTCAATCTTGACAGGCCTACAATGATAAGGAAAGCACTCAGCTTAGGGAAGAAAGGGACCCTGTGTATGAGACAAGGATATCTGGACTTACGCATCTGAAATTCTTTAATCTTCAGGTCCCCTGAAGTACCTAAGAATGAAGAAGTGGCATACTCCTCTGTGTAGCTTGAAAATGTTGCAGGAGTTTGTTGCAAACCAGGCAACATAAACCTTTCAAGATCTGTTTCCTATCCTCTCCTGGCTAGTGAGCCAATAACTTGGTTAATCCTCCTTGCAATCCTGTCCCTAGAAATTTATGAAAGTGTGTCAACTTTAAGTTAAATGAGAATCTGGCTAAAGACCACATACTGAGCCAGGGAACATTACCTTATTGTAGGTATTTATCAATTGAAGAGTAACCAGGATTGTTGTGATATAGCTGCATCAGAGAATGGGAGCTAATCATATCTTCCTGGAGAACACCTGAGCTGGTGGCACTTCTCAGCTGAGTTGGTCCATACCTATTCAGTCCTATATCTCATGACCACCGATGTCTTGCATGCAAAGGAGTTAGGATGTCGGAAACTGTACCCAGGAGTCATAAAATCACTGCCACTTAGGTATCATGCATGCTGTGTTCAGTAAACTTGGTGTTTCTTGAAACCCCTTTCATGAGTTTTATTGTTAAGTTTCCACACCTCAGCTGATGTTTGATCAAAGTGAGTATTGCAGTGCCTTAATCCAGAAATAATTGAAAAAATTATTCTTTAACATTGTGACGCTTGACTTCTTTGATAATTTGATTAGAGTTAGGAATTCTTCCCATCAAAAATTTCAAATGCATACATGCACATGAAATATACGCCATTTCAAAGTTACATATGGATATCAAGTAAAAATTCTTGATTTAATCTTATTTAAATGCATATTTAATCTTTTGAAAGCTTATTTATAGAGTATCAGAGATATATAAGAATAGACATGTTGGGGGGGGTCAGGCTTACATCCCTTTGTTTATATGAAATGTTTCAGCTGTGAATTCTGTTCCTGAGATTTTAAAGAGGTGATAGTGTCATTATAATAGTATCAGAAAAGATGGGGCCAACTTCAGGGAACTGGAAGATTCAGATCCAAGGTGGCAGGTCTGCCCGATGGAGGGCTGGTTAGAGGGTGAGGGCTACAGGACGGGGGCAACAGGCACCAGAGAGCAGGCCAAGCTGCTAGAGGAAGCTGACAAGGTCAAAGGCACTCTTTGGCCTGCAGGAAGTGGTATTATTTGCACTCCTTGAAGCATGCCATGGCTGAGAGCCTGAGCTCAGTCAAGGCCCCTGGCCAGGTGCCCGCTATCCAGGTCATGACACTGGCCAGAAGTCCTCCAATTCCAAGATGTCAGTAGTAGGAGGGGAGTGGAGGGAGGCAGAATATGAGTGAGGCTCAAGGAACTTTTGCAGGGTAACAGATCTATTTGGTATCTTGATTGTGACAGCAGTTTCACAGGTGTACACATGTGTCAAAACTTACCAAATTGTACACCTTCAATGTCCATTTTGGTCAATTACGTGTCTATAAAGCTATTAAAATAATAATAATAATAATAATAATAATAATAATAATAAGATGATTTACTTAATTGGACAGTAATAAAATATGATTAATGTAATTTTCCAGAAAGGTAAGAGTGTTCCACTTTAAGTTCTGTTTCCCACACCATACTTTTAGATTTAAGCAAAGGTTAATAAAGGAGGGAATGAAAATGAGATATGATGAGAATTTTTAGCAGTCTGTTTAAAACTATTTGTCATACCAAATTACCAGTTTCTTGATTTTATTTTAAGACCCTAAAGCTTTATAGTTTATTAACTTGTGCCTTGAAAATATACTCAATGCAATGAACTTTTCATTGTAAAGACATTTTGTGAAGGAACTTGACCCATATCATTGTATGATGTGTATTCCTAATTTAACAAATATTGACTTCCTGATGTGAAATGAGCCAATTAAAGTCATTTTAAAAATGCATAGATTTCTCTAGGTAGCTATCAATTTTAAATAAGAACAGTATAGTATATCTGAAGCTTAGTTTTTCTATTTGAAAAAATGGTTAATCTTGCCACAGTTACAGTTCCCTATTTCTACCATTGGGGGCAATTTGAACTTCCGCATCACCCCAACGGTGGGGGCTGGGGAGATAACCCTGCAGAAGTGTAGTTAGCATTTTTCCTTGGTTCTTCCTCATTGATGCAATGAAGATTTAGATTTAGATTTAGATTCAGTGATATAGACAAGGTTTAGATTTATTAAAAGTATATTTTAGAAAGACAAAATATGCTCCAAGGACCATCTTTTCAGTGACAAGAGCTGTGACAGAGCGCTGTGACAACAATCCAGAAGTAGAAATCTCTGAATTATATTTTTGGCCATGATGGATGGTTCCAAAGGCATTATTAGGTGATTGACAAATGAGGTCATTTTGATTGACACTTGGCTGCTATATAACTCTGTCTAGAGTGCATGAGCTTAACCCAGAATTCATTCTGTTATAATTAAATTTATGAACTTCCAGACACAAACATAGTATTATAACGACAGTATAATGAATATTAGATTGTGGGTAAATTAGGATAGTACCTTCTGTGCAGGCATCTGTGGCTGGATTAAACCAGCTAAGATTATGACCATCCTGTCCTTTAGGGATGCGGGAGGGATTCTCTAATTACCAATAGGGTGTTCCTTGGGTGGTCTCTAGTCTGGGCCCTTATTCCTTTGTTCTCCTGTTGCTCATGTCTGATTAGCTACCTAACATTATCATATATGCCAGTCGAGCTGATATTCCAGGTCTTCAGTGATCTTTCTAAGTTGGTTTGCTAAAGAAGTTATGCTGAAGAATCTATCTTCTAGTCAATTTTAAAAACTGAGTCAAATTTATTTATTCTTTTTTCTTTTTTATTATAAAAGTAGAGAAGTATAAACAGCACTAGAACAATTATTTATCTTTAACGAGTGTAAGAAGATTCCAGCTTCAATAGATCTCAGAGATTGACACAGAACTTGGAAATAAAAATATCCTAAAGAAACAGTAAGAAAATATATCCTAAAGGAAGAGTCCCTTAATAAGCCAGATCCAGTAATCAAACTCTGTTCTGAGACATAAGGGACTTAAGAATTTTTACTAGGATAATGAAAGTATGAAGACTATCTACTTTTGAGACCCAGGAGCCTTAAAAGCTGATGTGCTAAATCTCAAACGACTAGGTATCTAATTGCATCATTCCTTCCACTGACGATATATTAGCAGAGAGACAGGATGATGAATGTCTGGATACCTAAGCCTAAGAAGGCTCTTTTTGGTTCTGCTTCTTTTCTGGAGATGGTAGGAAAAAGAACTCAGTCACAGGTCTAGCCCAGGAGGTAAGTTTAGCATAGTTTTTGGATTTGAACATTAAAAACTTCAAAATCAAGATAACACCCTATTGTCTTTCTTTATATCAGATTCTGCAGTGTTTTGAAAAAGCAAGTACAGTGTTTCCCTAAAATTAGAAAGCTCATGTGAATAATTTCTGAAGACACAGAAAAGAGCAATTCAGAGAACGGCCCCTGCCTGGCAAGTAGTCCCTGATGTGCAGGCAACATGTTACTATGTCATATATGCATGCTACATGTTACTATGTAAACTGGATCACCACTTGACATCTAACACTGATTTGCATCTTGTTTAGTTTCCAAGGAACCCATGTGTATTGTCTTGAGAAGCAGCTAGAGTTGGAAGGATTTATTTGTAAATATAAGAAATGTTGTTTCACTAATTTTGGATACAGGAAAGTTGTGTTATGTTACTCCCTGAGAGGAAGTAAAACAAAATTAAAACAGTGGTAAGGAAAGACAAAGCTATTTCCCCCACTTTATTATAGTACACAGCAGAGCCACAGAGCTGCAAAGTGCAGGGAGTCATTGGCAAAAGTTAAGTGCAAGCATCAGTGTAGCAGAAAAGATGCTTGGCAGAGGGACCTGGGTGGGATGGTGTTGCTTAAGGAAGTAACACTACTGAGCATAAACAGTGAAACTTAAGAGGATGAGCTGAATTGAGGAGAACCAGTAATGGTATCTAAGGAGTGTATTGGTATGTGATGAACTGAGAAGTCAATTGAAGCTGAAAATTAGGGTGGAGAGAACATTCAACAATAACAACATTAAAGATTC
>NW_011888942.1:83405-90943 GCF_000151845.1 Pteropus vampyrus
AACGACAGTATAATGAATATTAGATTGTGGGTAAATTAGGATAGTACCTTCTGTGCAGGCATCTGTGGCTGGATTAAACCAGCTAAGATTATGACCATCCTGTCCTTTAGGGATGCGGGAGGGATTCTCTAACTACCAATAGGGTGTTCCTTGGGTGGTCTCTAGTCTGGGCCCTTATTCCTTTGTTCTCCTGTTGCTCATGTCTGACTAGCTACCTAACATTATCATATATGCCAGTCGAGCTGATATTCCAGGTCTTCAGTGATCTTTCTAAGTTGGTTTGCTAAAGAAGTTATGCTGAAGAATCTATCTTCTAGTCAATTTTAAAAACTGAGTCAAATTTATTTATTCTTTTTTCTTTTTTATTATAAAAGTAGAGAAGTATAAACAGCACTAGAACAATTATTTATCTTTAACGAGTGTAAGAAGATTCCAGCTTCAATAGATCTCAGAGATTGACACAGAACTTGGAAATAAAAATATCCTAAAGAAACAGTAAGAAAATATATCCTAAAGGAAGAGTCCCTTAATAAGCCAGATCCAGTAATCAAACTCTGTTCTGAGACATAAGGGACTTAAGAATTTTTACTAGGATAATGAAAGTATGAAGACTATCTACTTTTGAGACCCAGGAGCCTTAAAAGCTGATGTGCTAAATCTCAAACGACTAGGTATCTAATTGCATCATTCCTTCCACTGACGATATATTAGCAGAGAGACAGGATGATGAATGTCTGGATACCTAAGCCTAAGAAGGCTCTTTTTGGTTCTGCTTCTTTTCTGGAGATGGTAGGAAAAAGAACTCAGTCACAGGTCTAGCCCAGGAGGTAAGTTTAGCATAGTTTTTGGATTTGAACATTAAAAACTTCAAAATCAAGATAACACCCTATTGTCTTTCTTTATATCAGATTCTGCAGTGTTTTGAAAAAGCAAGTACAGTGTTTCCCTAAAATTAGAAAGCTCATGTGAATAATTTCTGAAGACACAGAAAAGAGCAATTCAGAGAACGGCCCCTGCCTGGCAAGTAGTCCCTGATGTGCAGGCAACATGTTACTATGTCATATATGCATGCTACATGTTACTATGTAAACTGGATCACCACTTGACATCTAACACTGATTTGCATCTTGTTTAGTTTCCAAGGAACCCATGTGTATTGTCTTGAGAAGCAGCTAGAGTTGGAAGGATTTATTTGTAAATATAAGAAATGTTGTTTCACTAATTTTGGATACAGGAAAGTTGTGTTATGTTACTCCCTGAGAGGAAGTAAAACAAAATTAAAACAGTGGTAAGGAAAGACAAAGCTATTTCCCCCACTTTATTATAGTACACAGCAGAGCCACAGAGCTGCAAAGTGCAGGGAGTCATTGGCAAAAGTTAAGTGCAAGCATCAGTGTAGCAGAAAAGATGCTTGGCAGAGGGACCTGGGTGGGATGGTGTTGCTTAAGGAAGTAACACTACTGAGCATAAACAGTGAAACTTAAGAGGATGAGCTGAATTGAGGAGAACCAGTAATGGTATCTAAGGAGTGTATTGGTATGTGATGAACTGAGAAGTCAATTGAAGCTGAAAATTAGGGTGGAGAGAACATTCAACAATAACAACATTAAAGATTCCGTTGAATACTTGACTAGACTTCATGAGAATATGAGAAAGTTATAGTGGTATAGATTCCATAATATCAATTCTGGCTGCTTCCCCAAAGTACAATTCTCTTTCTTAAGTAAATCCTTCTAAAGTAAAATGAATACAATGACCTTATTACTGTTATACTTTTATTAAGAAGGATTCTATTTAGATTGTGTATATATGCTACGGTATGAATATTAGTGTCCCCCCCAAATTCATATGTTGAAATCCTAACCCCCAAAGATTATGGTATTAAGAGGTGGGGCTTTTGGGAGGTGCATAAGTCATGAGGGTGAAGTCCTCGTTAATGCCTTTATAAAAGGGAATCTAGAGAGATCTCTAGTCCTCTTCCACCATGTGAAGACATAGCAAGAAGCTACCATCTATGAACCGGAAAGAGCCCTTAGTAGACATTGCATCTAAGGGTGCCCTGATCTTGGGCTTCTCGAATCCAGAACTATAAGAAATAAATTTCTATTGTTTGTAAGTCACACAGTCTATGGTGTTTTGTTACAGAAACCCAAATGGAGTAAGAGAACATATAAGAGCCCTCACATTTTTCAGGTGTAAAAAAAAAAAAGGAAAAGAAAAGTGAACTGGATTGGATAGTTTTGCTGAAGGTTGTGGCAACAAACCTCCATGTATCTCAATAAAAATCATCCATTCCTTGTTCTCTAAATTAAGTACTTACATTTTCCTCCTGATTGACCAAGGGACATTGTTTATAAGCTGTAAAGGCATGATGGTTTTATGACTACGATAAGCAAATTTAAATGCCATCCTTTAACTTTAAGCATTTGAGAATGCTCCACTAAGTTCTATAAGTTTTAGCTTTTATTGAACATCTATATCATTAGGAAGCACTAAGTTTCTGTACATTTGCAATGAAAATTCCCAATGATCATAAAATATATTAATATCTGTATTTTACATTTGAGAAACAAATATTAAAATACATTAAGTATCTTGAAAGCTGAAAAAATATATATGATAATGTGGTGGTAAACACATTATACACACACTCACATATACTTGAATTTCTCATTGCATCAAATATGTATTTTGCTTTGATAGTGAAAACTTGGCTCAGCTTAGTTTTTAAATGGGTTTTTCATTAACTCTCCATTTCATTTGGACTTAACTAAGCCATGTTATCTGTCAATGATCAGAAAAGAGCTTTATGTGAATTATTCATTAGGATGAGTAGAGAAACATCATACTTCTGAAACAGCACTTCTGCTACCTAATACAGGATATCGTGTCAGCTGTCCACCTACACAGCCATTTGATGAATCTGATATAACCAGTTTTATTAAAGAGTTTTCTAAAAAATAAAACTAGCCCACCTCTCTACATTTTAAAATTTCATTTATAATTACCCTATTGAGAAAATTGTCCTGCAATTGTATTACTTTGCAGTACTTTCTCTGAAATGTAGTGACAACAGTTTTCTTTAATCCTCAAGTGTAAGAGTGAATTAGACATTTGATAGTTCATAGGGTGCATCTTGTGAGAAGAGTAATGTGTGATATGTAATATGGCCACATTTACTCATTTGCCTTGTCAGCTATTATAATTTAACAATTTTATTCACATCTTTTTTTCTCTTTAAAAAACATGCACACATACTTTCGCATTTAATTTAAGTTTAAAATTAGATGTAAGAATGTCTTTTCCAAGGTCAATAATCAATGTCCTTAATCAAGGCACAAATCCTTTCTCTCAACCACTCAGAAAGAAGGTCACTGTGTCTGTTCTTAAAAATATCTCATTACAAAGTCTATCACTTTACAACATACTCTGGGCATTTTAAATTTTTATCTTGGCTTTCTTTAAATGCTGTCTTCTTTACTCTAGTGCAGAGTTGCTCAACCTTAATACTATTGATATTTTGGATCAGGTAATTCTTTGTTGTAAAGAGCTGTCCTGCTTAGTATAGGCTGTTGAGCAGCATCCCTGACCTCTACCTTCTAGATGCTGGTAACACCTGCTCCCTCTCAAAGTTATGGCAGTCATAATGTCTCCAGACATTATCAGGTATCTTCTGGCTGGGTAACCTTCACAGCTCCTAACTGAGAATGAGTATCTTAGTGATCTGGATCACAAAGCATATATCTGCCTAACTTAATAGATGTGTTCTTTGTACCTGTGATTCTTCTTCAGTATGCATTTTATTTTTATTTAAAAAAAACAGTATTGTTATTTTATAATGAATATTTTTTTATTACATATCATTAATATTATTGTACTTTATTGTTGCCTGCTAAGGAACTATATCACTAAATAATATTTAGTTCAAAACACTTGACATGTTATTAGATTCTAATTCAGAAAGGCCATTGGAAAGAAAACATGTATGGAATAATGCATTATCTCAATCAGTTACTAAAAAAATGTTTGTCAAATGTCAACTACATAACAGGCACTATGCTAGGCCCTTATATATAAAACAATAACAAATGTGGTTTATGATCTAATGAAGATTATTTAATGAACAATTTTAAATATTGACATAAGGAAAATATGTGAAATATGATCACATATTAACTGGTTAACTTATGTGAGCCAAGAAAGCTTTCCCAGAGAATTGCCACATAACCTGAGTTTAACAGATGAGAACCTAGCAATGAAAGGGTGTGACCTTTCTGAATTGGGAAAGTCAATTCCTGGAGATATGATGCTGAAGCTGACATATATGTGTTATTGAATTTGTTCTAGGCAGTTTGCCAAGCACTTAACTGGCATTAGCAGTGTATTTTCTAATTAATCTTTCTAATTAAATCTAATCATCAACTCTTTGAAGTAATTTTTATTATTGTCATTTTAGGAATACAAATAGTGTGGTACAGGGAGGTAAATAACTTACTGGAGGTAAATAACTTACTGTTCAGTTAGGTATGAATCCCAGGTCTGACAGCCTCCTGAGTCAGGGTCCTCGAACACTGTACTATATTATATTATGTTTCAGTATTATATCACTTTAAAAAAGTTTATCATATCTGGAACAAAAATATCAAAAGGGTTAAAAGGAGGGAATGAGAGTCTATGGGATAAGGAGAGGATTCAGAATAGCCTTGAAAGGTATCAGTGACCAGGTTACAAAAGGTATCAGAGACCAGGTTACGTTAGAGTTTGGACATTATCTTAAAAGCAATGGAAACGTGAAAGAAAACAAGTTTTAATGGAGCTGAAGTCATTAGATTAACTTTTTCAAAAGTTCTCTGAAGAAAGCAGCATTGATTGGAGGCAGTGGGAAGTTAAGGCAAAGATCCAAGTGAGAGATGGATGTGATGTACTTGGTTGATGGAAATGGATTTGGAGTTAATTGGATAAACTTGAAATTTAGTTGGGAAATTGAATTGGCTTGACTTTCGCAGGAAGCTGACTCTGAGATGGCAAGGAGTATTCAGGGAGGTTATTAGGGAGAGCTTCTAAGAATAACACCTGTGAGGTAAGAGAAAGATGTGGAATTGAGCATAGGGTGAAATTAGGCTGTAATGCAGCATTAAGAAATGATTTAGCTGTAACTGAGTCAAGCATTCAGAGTCCTGGGCTGGAGTGAAAGTGCCTGGCTTTTTATATCAGCATGGAGTAGTCACTGGATGTAGCGTTCCCCCAGGAAGAGGGTGAGTATGGAGAGATCTCCTCAGCTGGGAGCAATCTCTGAAGATATCTAACAGCTGATAACTGTCAGCTGGCAGCTCTTCTAGACACTAGATCCTTCAGTCCTGAAGAGCAAACTAGATAGTGTATTACAATATCCAGAATAGAAAGATCTCTGCAAAGTTTGGAAGGTGAAGGTTAAGAGCTGTCAACGGTTCTGCCCTAGTGAATGGATTCAGCAACATAGCAAATGGTCTTTCCAGACGCTAAGATAATTATCAAATATATGGAGAAATATGACTGATTTGATTTTGGATACATTTGAAATTGAAATACCTATAAGATTCCTAAGTGAAAAATATTGGTAGCTACTCAGATACATGGATCTGAAGTTTAGGAGAGAGGTATGATAAAGATTTGAGATTTACCAATATGTAAATATAATTGTACATGTGGAATGAATAAAACTACTCAGGGATAATGTTTGGAGGGAGAAGTGGGTGTCTATGAATGCAACCTAGCACAATTTCATTTGATGTTATTTATTTTTAAAGCTTGGAGGTAAAGTCCTATTTTTATTTTATTCAGATGTTTTATTCACAATCAGTCATAGGAGAGAAGGGAACACCATTTATCAAAAGTATCAGATAATTCTCTAAGAAAAAATAGATAATCAATATATAAAAAGACAAAATAGGACCATGTGACAATTTAAGTTGTCTGGAAAGGAAGAGCACATGGCCACGGCTGATCTCAGAGGGTAGTTTCAGTGTGCACTGGAAGGACATTGTAGCATCTCATTGGTGGCCAGCTGCATAGACTTTCATACTGGATTCTTGTGTTTTCAGTCTTGATTTCTGTTGATTATCTGAAAACTGTTAGAATCATAAGTGAGTTTTCTTTTTATATATTTTTAAACACTTGGTGCATTTTGTGTCCTGTTTTGCTTATCTCTTCATTTTGAAATAGTACTGTGTCAGAACAAAATATGGCAATTTCTAAAGCAGTTTGGGGTAAGATAAAAGTGCAAAAATTATACTGTATTTTTTGTCATTTTCTCTTCTGTTTCTTTGCTCTTATATTTTTTCTATGCTTGTTTTTTCTTTTTATATGTCTCCATAGCCCTTTGGAAATTGAAGCTTCTGTATTAGCTGTTATAATTATTTCTGATTAATAAAGCATCCCATTAAGCTTATTATGTCTGTTCATTTTCTTTTCACTAAAATGATTCAATTGTCAAACAAATAATGATGAGATTAAGAGGTCTTTTTATTTTGAAAGTTTGAAAATTGTTTTTCTAATATACATACATCAGCTATTATATACTAGTAGGATAATTTAAATGAAGACCACTATTTTGATTTTTTAAAAATTTACTCTTACCCTTGGGCAATGTATGTTTCATATTTTAAAATAGAACTTCTGTCAAAATCTCTTAATATATTGCAAAAATATTTAATATATTCATTTATGTTCAGATTTATATTGGTCTTATATAGTGGCTTCATTTAAATTTGTGTAACTGTAAAATCAAGTCATTAATTTTCTTAATTCAGGTAGATTTTAATATTAAAGCTAAAATGTTTTTTGGCTGAATTAAACAAATTGTCATTACATATTGATAACATACATCAGAGTTAATTGTTTGGTGATAACCTGAGGGCCACATTACAAGGGGACAGGTGTTATCAGGGAAGTAATCTCCAAGTAGAAGGTACAGATCAGTACACAAGACTGTACTCCAAGATGCAGGCATTAAAGTGAAGCTATACTGTAAAATCAAGAGGCCTTTTTAAATATCAAAATACTCATTCTAAAACATATGGACCCTCGGTAATGTGGGAAAGAAAGAGAAAGACTGTCTAAAGGTAAATGTATGCCAAGAAATACGACAGTCTCCCATAAGAGTAAAATAATTCACAAGCCTAAGGGTTAGAATATCTGGGATATGATCTCAGTCACATTGCTTGTGTTTGAGGCCACAGTTCCTCAATCAAGTAGGTCAAGGAGGAGAGAAAGGCTAATGCAAATACAAGAGCAGCTAGACAAGTGATGTGGTGCATTTGTAAGGGATTAAGCCTATAGAGGATATTAGGAGAGAACTCTGCAAGTAGAAATACTGGGATCAGGAAATGGCAATACTGAATTAATGGCAATGGTTTTAAATTTTGAACAGGGAAGAATTTGAGTTAAAGAAAGGCTTCTTGGCACTGACATTAGCTAAGAAGAAGTCTGACTCCAAATCAGAGTACTTTTAAAAAGTACCCTGTGATATTATTCTATATAATTGACTATATGTCATATGT
>NW_011888942.1:91903-117103 GCF_000151845.1 Pteropus vampyrus
CGAGTTCTGTTTCAGACTAGATTCTGTTAGGAAATGGTGGTAATCCTATGAGTAACTGGAAATCTTAGGAGGGAACGTAAGTGTAAAGCTAAAGCTGTAATTGATGAGAAGTAGTAGTTATCAGGTTAGGGTGATGTTTGGTTATTTTTGTGATTTGGAAAATGTTTGTATTTTGACTGTGTTTCAACATGATTATGGAGTTATAGTAGGCTGAATGTGTGTTCCCAAATATGTCCATGTTCTAATCCCAAGGCTTTGCACATGTTACTTGACATGAAAAAGGACTTTTAGATGTGATTTTCAGTTGGGGGGATTATACTGACTATGTGGATGGGCCCTAAATATAATCACGAGTGTCCTTATGAGAGGCGGAGGAAGATTCCAATATAGAAGGGAAAGCAATGTGACTACTGAATCAGAGATTGGAGTAATGTAGACACAAGCCAAAGAATGTTGGCAGCCATTAGAAATTGGAAAAAGAAAGAAAGAGATTTTCCTCTGGAGCCTCCCTAATGCACCAGCCCTGCCAATGGCCTGATTTTAGCCCTTTGACTCATTTTAGATCATTATACAGCACAAATCATTAACTTCTGTTTAGTGGTAGAGCAGGTGTTTTAACAAACAGTTATTAGGGTCTAGGTTTATTCTTATGATTCCAAATGCAGCTGCACAAATGAAAAACTACATGTCTGTTTTTGTTCTTTTTGCCTTTATCAACTTTTCCTAGTAATATCTTTGTAAACAATATGGAAGTATTTGAGTTATTTTTTTTTTTAATACAAAATCTGTGAAATTTTTTAGCTATTCACATTTAGATCTAAGGACTTGAATTGATTTTGAGATATAATACATTTGACCTACTATTTGTTATTGTAATAGTTTGAATCTTAATATCTACTGAGATCTTAAAACGGTTAATGTAATGAATAACTGTGGTAACCTAGTTGGTGTGAAATACTTGAACATAGTTCTAGACTTCTCTGTAGTCTTAGATGATAGAATTTACCACAAATAAGGCAAAGGATAAATTTAAACTATATCTTCTATGAAATAGAAGATAATATTTATACAATGAATCAAAACATTTACTAATAACTAGTAATGAAATTAATTTCAAATATGAAAAAAACAACACTCAGGAAAACAGTTACATAGTTTTTACTTCCTCTGTATTCACTGTTGTCAATGCATGAACTATGAAAAACACAGTATTAAATGTTACTTTAATGGCCCCAAATGTTTTTTTGTATCCAAGCTCTTATATAGGTTTCACTCACATGGCTCTGGTCTTTGCTGTGTATCTTTGTTTTGACTAATGAGGCATCAGATAACATGGCACAAACAGAAGTTTAATAAGCCGAACATTGGGGTTTTCTCACTTGAAACATTCTGTAAACATGTAAGGGACCTGTGGCTCACCTACATCATGGGGAGTCTATGTGAAGAGAGAGACATCCATCGTCCAGACCCAGATATGTGAGGCCACTTGAACCCCTCTATCCACAGTTGGGATGCCTCAGTACTCTAGGAGAGACTTTAATAATCTTGTCATGAAGAACAGATTTTATTAGAAAGTATGTTATGACTCGACAGTAAATATTCATATGTAAAATGCATTTTACATTATCAATTTTAATATGGTAAACAGTCTCTCAATCACAATCTCTTAAATCAGAGATCCCCAACCTTTTTGGCACCAGGGATTGGTGCTCCTATGAGAATCTCATGCTTGATGATATGAGATGGAGCTGAGGTGGTGATGCTAGTGCTGAGGAGCGTTTGCAAATACAGATGAAGCTTTGCTTGCTGTCCCGCAGCTCACCTCCTTCTGTGAGACCCGGTTTCAAATAGGACGTGGACCGATATCAGTCCGCAGCCAAGGGGTTGGGGACCCCTGTCTTTATCTATATTTATATAATTTATACATTTACCTATATATCTGATACTTCCCCTGGTTATTCCTGTGAAATCCACAAATATCTGATAGGCAATTATAGTATTTTATTGTTCTTGATGTGATCAAGTCTTAGCTTTTTATTCACCACTAATTTTTTTACCCTCAGAAAAAAACAGTGCTAATATTTCTAAGTTTTTATTTTTATAGAGTAAACTGCCCATAGCCTTAACACAATGTATTGTATAATTAAGTGTTTTGCACAGTGTGGTTTTGTGGTCAAAATTACTCTGGAAGGTATTCACTTTCTTATCAAAAGTTAGTATCTGGGCATAGAGCTGTAAAACAAGTAAGAAAATACTAAAATTATTACTTTAGAAGAAAATAAAATTAGATTTTTATAGTATACACACATAAATGTCAATATAATAGGTTGTTAAACATAAGTTATTATAAATTTATATAGCAGAGAATGATTGTAGAATCTAGTGCATGACTGAAGATGTCTCTATGCCTGGTATAAAACCTGGAAGCCTTAAAGGTAAGTGCTGACAAATTTTATTTTATTACCAAAAATATTTACTGCAAATTAAGATAGAATATATTTATAAATTTTACATTTCATGTAAAAATAAAGCAATTTCTAAGAAAAAAATTTAAAAGGCTATAATCTGATATTTTCAAAAGTAGAAACAAAAATCATTAATAAATATCTGCTAATCTGTGAATTAATAAAACAATAGAAAAATATAACAATGAAATATTAATAAGAGTGGAAATTTTAAACACTGTATTAAATTTATAGAAAGCACTCTTAGATTCTACTGATGGAAATTTTAACTAAATAAAATTTTTGAGACAACTTGTTAATATCTGTTAAAATTTGAAATGATATATTGTGACGATCTTATTATGTCACCTTAAGGGTATGACCAAGTGGTGAGCTGGAGTCCAGTTATACCAGCTCACAAGAGCTAATTCTTAAATTTTCAGGAATTTTGGGAGATGGTTTATAAACCAAATCATTTTTAAATATTAAATTATGTAAATGGAATTTAATTGTATTAAAAACAAAATTAAACACTTGATTTCCTAATTATTCCACTATATTTTACTATAATCTCTGGTCTTAAAGTTATTAACATTTGTTATTTTGTTCCTTTATAGTGAAAGTACTCTATAATAATGTGTACTGCTGCTCATCTCCTCAATTCCATTTACTGTGTCATGCTGATCACTTGCTATAAACCATGGTGGGAGTATTTATACCATGGAAATCATAGTTTTTTTGCATACATAAATTATGGAATATTAAAAAGTCAATAAAATAGTTACCAATGGACAGAGGATAAAAATAAGTTAGATGGGGATTAGAGGTGGGAGTGAATCTTTTCATTTTACACCTTTGACATGCATTTTTTAACCAATAAAAATAGAGTCCATAAAATTCAAAACTGCTAGAAATAAACTTTTGAATCAAATGGCAAAATTTCCTTGAGAAGCATAAATATGTAGGTAAATTAGAAAAGATCTCCAACACTCTAAATATTTTGTCTAAGCAGAATATTATTTTAGGTTTAGGAGAGAGAAACATTTTATATGTTCTTCTAATAACGAGTATTAAAATTGTGGTAATAGAGTTTAAGATAATTGCTTTTTTATTGAAAACATTGCCTACTTAGTAGGCCTTTTGACATATTTTAAGCCCAAAAAGTATTGAACCTACCTGTGAAGAATCTTGCCAAATCAGAAATCCAGAAGTGGACCAGTGCAGCATTTCTCTTGTTTCAAACCATTACATGTTCTTTGACCTCAATTTGTTATTGAAGTTTTTATATATTAAAAATGTTTAAAAATCATCATAAATTCTAGTTGTGCATTGAAATTCATGACACAAACCTACTTCCCATGATATTTCTTTGAATAAAATCAGATATTTAACAGGAACCCCAGATGCAAAATCATGTAGATCTCAAATGAAATTAAACAACTCTGTAGGGACCAGCTTGACAATTTGTGCTTGTATCTCTCCTTTCCCCATTGCTTTATTTACAATCTGATATTTAAATTTTACTATAAGAAAAGTAAAAGGATCATGAAACCACTTTTTAGTTCTTTTTACTGATAGTCTGTACATAAAATAGAAATGAAATAGTGATTCAAGCAAAATTTGTTTCCTGAAGTGCATTTGTATTTATTCATTATATACTTTTCTTGGAAGAGAGAATTTTGAGTAAAATAAGTATTGTATTGCCATTTTTTATTTAATCTTAATTCTAAGAGCTAGAACAGACTCAACATTTTTGGAGTATTGTTCAGAAGTCAGAGAATTCAGTAGCCTGCAGGGGCCTAATTAGAACTAATTTTGGATTCTTTTAAATTCCTTGGCTATATAAGCTTATTTTTGAGCACCAGGGTACTCAAAATATTTTTCTTGGGCTACATATCTAATACTGCAGATCAAATTTTATTCTCAGCCTAAGGAAAGACAATCACAATGCTAGACCAAAGTCAAAAGATTGTAGAGTAGACTAAAGGTAAAATAAATAAATAAATAAATATATATATATATACACATATATATATATTTATATTTCACTGTTTATATCTTGCTTTTGATTTATGATTATATCAGGGCCTTTGGGGGATGCGTTTATATTGTCTCAATGCCCACAGAGTTTGAGATTTTCTTTTAAGTTATAGGGATTTTCTTTTTCCAATCAGTTTTTGCTCTTTCAAAAGGCTTATTGAGTTCATCTTCTTGAATGCTACATTAATTGTATTTAAACATTTATCCCACCTTAGAAATTTAGAATGCACCTCCATTCTTGCTACAAGTCAACATAATATTAATAGCCTAACTAATATGTTTCCTCAAATATATCACGAATTAGGATCTGACAGAAAACCTTATGAAATTAAAAAATAAAGCTTGCAGCATTTTGTGATTTGGTGTCACCCAGTCATCTTTTAAATATGCTCCTCAAAAAAAGGCGATCAGCAGTTGTCACATGGCTGAGGGTCAGGAAATTGACTCATTCATTTAACAAACATTTTACATGCATATCATTGTAACATTTCTGAATATGACTTCAAGATAAAGTAATTCTAATTTGTAATTTATTTAGATTTTCTTTTAACATGAAAGAAGATCTTAAAAGTTTCCTTATGGGAACCAATTTTCTTGTAGTCTTCTCAGAGAGTGTACAGTTTTGCTCTCACAGACTTCATACCTTGGGGCGTGGAGGTATCTACTTTGTTGCATACTGAAATTTCTAAGTCATAGTTTATCATTTCTCTCTCAAAAACCTATTTCAAATGTATTTATGAGGTTTCTGTATTTGCCGCCCACCTTTGTTGCAGTATTACTGACCTCACAGTTACACACTCTCTTTTTGTTTGTTTTAACCCTTTATACATTGTCTTCCTCTCTACTGCTCTTCTGAGTAGCATTGCTTGGCAGCTTTAATACCTACATACATTACCCATATTCTTGTCCTTGACCAGCTCATCTCCAAAGATCTCTCTTTCCTCCCAATCACCCACTTTTATTACTTCAATCCAGTTCTCACAACTAATAACACTGCATTTGAAACTTTGATTTTTAAACATTTTTTTTGCCATTATATCCTATTTCACAGTGTTGTAAATGGATGTTGAACATTTTCCTACAATGAAATATTAGTTTGTATGCCTGTTTTAGTCCAACTCTCTTATCTGTGCCCTAGATTCCAGCCCCTTTCTTCAATTCCTACTTTGCCTCTGCAATTATCTTCTTTTTCACCTGTATTATAAATTTTTATCTTTTAATTAATTACCATCATAATAAAAATGCATTACATCTCTCACAGGATTAAAATTATTTTGTCTTCAAGTTCTCCTCTACCTTCTTCTCAATCCTCTGTCTATCATTACAAGATAGTTCCCCAAAAGTAGTGTCTATACTAAGTGTGTCTACTCCCCAAATTCCTTTCTCTAGTTCTTTCTCTAACTCAGTCTAATAAGTCATAATTTTGACCACTGAAACCATTTTTATTGAGGTCATCTAATCTCATTTTTCCTTTTGCCACACTGTCTTTTTAGCAACATCTGTGTCTTATCAACTCTTTTGGCTTTAGGATCCTAACACTTTATATTTTCATCTTACCTCATGGCTACTTATTCTAAATTTCCTTTTCTGAACTTTCTTATTCCAAAACATTTGAGACATTCTTGGAAACATCCCTCTGGCTTCTTTTTTTTCTCTATCTACATCTTTTATTAGATGATTTTATTAAAGTATGAGATTTTAAATATCACAGATATACAACTAATTTTAGACATAGGGTCCTTCTCAACTGAGCTCCAAATGCATATATTCCACTGCCTTTTAAACAGCTATGTTTGGATGTCTCGTAGAATTATCCTTGGTCTTCTTCTTTATTCCTCTCCTCACATCCAGTTCATCACTAAGTCATGCTTTCTCTACATACAAAATATTTCTCAAATATGACTGCTATAAGCTTACTTCAAATCAATTTCCTATAACCCTGTAATAGCCGCCTGATTAATCGCCCAGCCTTCACTTCTACACTCATTCTGTCTTTTACCTATACTACATCTAAAGAGATATTTTCAAGGAAATTTGATAACCTTAATTCTCTGCTTAAAATATAAGATCCTTAACATAACCTGTGGGAAAATCCCTGACCTAAACCTGACCACCTTGACAAGCTCATGTCTGAATTATCTTCGCTGTGCTCTCTTTGCTCTAGCTATATTGGCCTCCTTGCTATACTTAAAACTACCACCTATTTATGTTTCTCTGTCTTTGCTGCTGTTTTTTCTACTATAATAATTGTTCTCATGTGTCTTTAGACACGTAGTAGATCCACATGCTTCAGGTCTCTTTTCAGTTGTTACTGCCTTAGATAGGCCTTCCTTGATCGTCCTGCATAAAACCTTGTTACTCTTCATTGTCTCATCTACCTACATTTTTTTCATATATTTAATCACCAGTGAAAATTATATTAACCATTCATTGATCTCATTTTAAATTATCCCCCACCCCATACAATTTAAATACCATGATTGGTTTTGTTTATGTCTTTATTTCCAGATTCTGGGACAGAGCTTCACACATTGTAGTACTTGATAAGTATTTGTTGAATCATTGAATCCTTACAATATGTTGGCCCAATTATCTGATCCAAAGTGAACTGAATAAGTGCTTAGGAAGACACCTTTGATAACATGAAGTAAAACTCCCAACTTTCCTTCATTTTGTATGCTACTGTATACAGAGCAGATTTTATTAATTATTTTATTCATGAGACATTTTTAGAAACCAGATATACATTTTTAAAAATTCTACAGAAAGACATCAAATTTAAGGAAGCATTATTGAGAAACATCAGTCCCTAACAGTTATTTGTTCAAAGATGGAATAACAATATTTAAATACAAAATCCATCTTCATCAGAAAGGACACTTTATTCATTATAATATTTAGGAAACCACCAATTACAATATGTGGTACTGCTTGAATCCTTCATCATTTATTTTACCTTTATTTTAGAATTGAAGCTGGTTATGTATACTTATATCCAACATATCTCTTATTAATTTATTAAGTTCTAACTACTTGCCCAATCTTGATTCATTTATTTTAAAATACTAATACATCTATTCTGACAAGTCAATATATATAAGATAATTCTCTTGCAGGAAGAAAATACTTCTAATCTCTTAAAGCTTACACAGAGGTGCTGTGTCCAGAGCCTCTCTTTCTATTTGTATATCTATCTATCCCAATAAAATGGTCTCAGTGAATGTAAGTGAGCATCTCAAATAAGACCCTGCTACTTCTCATGTATGTTTAAATTTTCACTTGATATTTTGTGAAATTATTACCACTGCCTGGATTTCCCATGGTTCTAACGATAAGTGGAATAGTTCCCCTTGGCAAGAAAGAAATTGAGTTCTATTTGGGGAAAGTCAAAAGGTTGACTCCATTACAAGTATGTGTCAATGTTAGTCCTCTATATGTTTGGAATTATTCATCATTTGTATATCAGCCTCCTGAGGGAATATTAACACACTGAAGTAGTTTAAGAGAAAATTGGTTCATTATTTCTAAAACAAAGTTATTTTCTCACTAAAGGATTCTATAGGTCAATAAATGATTTGAATAAGTTTTATATAATAAGAACTGGGTTAAGTGCTAGGAAATAAAGAAAATAAAAAATGTCTCCTGCTTTTAAGGAACTTAAAATCTAGCAGGTTGTGGGGATGTCAGACATACAAACATGTAGATTGAGTTCAATGTGATATTTATATGATTAATAAGATAAAATAAATTACCATATGGTACCTTTTTCAAGTCTAATCTCTGTTGAGACTTGAGTAACATAATGAAGACAAGCAGCAATACAGGTAACAGTGACTTGAGAGATTTTATTATCATCATGAATCTGTCCAGTAACAGAGATAAGAATAACTTCCAGAGAGGAAGACAAGAATAACTTCTAGAGAGGAAATCATTCACAAAAATTTGGCAGATAAGCCCCAATGGTGTATATTTCCAATCTTTCCTCACAGATTATTTTTAAGTAATATTTTTTACACATATTATTTATAAATATGGGCAGAAAGGATATTTTGGGGGGAGGGGGCAAAGATTGCTAGGAAAAAAGGTATGGAGGCAAGTGGAAATGTTTGTCATGGTTTCTTTATAGGGCATGGGGATTGGTACCATGTAAATTCTCATCTTCATCTCAATAAATCTTGACATGTAATGTCTATAGCACATCAGGCTGCACGGCTCCCAAATTCTTCTAGCCCTTAGGGTGTTAGGGAGTGTAGGTTATGTAGAGACTGGTGATAGGAAAAAAATTGTGATACTTTACAATATATTTTGTGTGTGATTGAACACTTGACAAAAATGTGATGTATACCAATAGCTTTATAACTTCTCTGCGTCTCGGTTATAAATATTTCTCAGTTAAATATAATTTAAGAGAAATTTCCAGAGGCATATTCTGGAAGAGGAGGGAGATTCCCCGCACTACCTGTCCTGCCTTAAAAGCACTTTTCAGAAACTTTAGCTGAAACACAATTCAAAGAGAAACACTTAAACAACGCCTTTATTCTTTGTAATGTGGAAAGATATTAGAAAACATTATACTTATTAAAATTTATGGTATAGATCTTTGGAAACATGGTGGAGTGATCTCTCCCCTTGAAACAACAGTAAGCTGAATATCTAAAACTTAACAAAAAACACCCAAACGGCACACCAGCATGACTGAGTGTGGGATCTCCACATAAGAGCTACCACAGGTCACAATCCCGGGTGTCAGGCGGTGGACTGGGAGAAATAAAAAAGCTGCTTCTCGCAGCTGGAGCTCCCTGTAGGAGGAGGGGGAGAGGGAGGCATTGAGTTCCCTGAACAGCCCTGCCGGGGAAAGCTGTGAGCTCCCCCGGCTGACCTAAGGCAGGATCCAGTCATCAGGGCAGAAGGCAGAGAAACAGGACAACAGAAAACAACAGTTGATTTTTAATAGCCACAGTTGCAAAACCAAAGCCAAGCCACAGTCCCCAACCTCCAACTACGAGAAATCCTCCCTCCACACCCTCCAAGACAGAAAGCCTCAGAGCCCCAGGAGAATCTAAGCAAATGCTACTCAAACTGTTGATAACACTAACAAGAACTGAGACTGAGGGTAACAAGAGTGATTAAACATCTAGAAGAAAAAAAATAAACGTAGTTAGGACTTTATATAAAGCAGAGATCCAAGAGGCTTAGACAGCACCTACTAGAAACCAAAGGAAAAACACCTTCTTTGAAACAGGCTAGGGACCATTATATAATAATCTTCTTTCTGGAAAAAAAAATCAGAATACACTTCCATTAATACTCAGGAGGAGAAATAGTCCATTAAACACCATAAACAACCAGGTGACAAGGCATCTCATAAAGAAAGAGAAAAATCTCCAGAAAACAAGCTTACAGACATAGAAATATGCAATTTAAATGACAGAGAATTCAGGATGGTACTTCTGAAATGACTCGGTGAATTCCAAAACAGGTTATATCACCAATTTCAGGAACTGGAAAAACACCTAGGTGAGTGGAGCAAGGAGATTGAAACCCTCAAAAGAACCAAATAGAACTTCTGGAGATGAAGAACACATTGCAAGAGTTAAAAAAAATGAAATAGCAAGCTTGGGAAATAGAGTCAACCAAATGGAGGAAAGGATCAGTGACACTGAAAACAGAAATCTAGAAATAAATCAGAAGGAAGAGAGAAACCGAAGAATGAAAAATAATGAAAGAAAAATTCAAGAACTAGCTGATACCATCAGGAGAGGAAACATAAGAATAATGGACATTATCGAAGGCAAAGAAAAGGAGCAGGGACTAGAAAGCATTTTCAGACAAATAGTTGGTGAGAATTTCCCAAATCTAAGGAATGAGCTGGAGCTTGGAGTTGAAGTCAACAGAACACCCAAGTATCTCAACTGAAAAAGGCCTTGACCAAGACAAATTGTATTAAAATTATCAAAAATCAATGACAAAGACAAAATTCTCAGGGCATACAGGGAGAAGAAAATGGTATCTTATAGAAGTAAACCCAATAGATTATCCTCAGACTTCTCAGTGCAAATCTCACAAACCTGAAAGGAATGGAATCAAATATTTAAACTATTAAGTGAAAGGAATTATCAGTCTAGAATACTGTATCCAGCTAGACTCTTCTTTAGATATGAAGGAAAAATTAAGACCTTTCCACACATACAAAAATTAAGGGAATTCTCCACCACAAGCCCTGCACTATAAGAAATTCTGAAAGGGGTCAGCTTACCTAAAACAAAATGACAAAAAAATAAAATAAAATACATAATTAGGAGTAAAGTGACTATCAGGCAAATAGAAGCAGAGGAGTGTAAACCTTACTAAGAACGGGGCATTATAAGCTTAAATAATAAGAAGAGAATAGTTATAAAAAGATAGTAATGAACGTTCAGTATACATAGGAACAAAATGAGATAACAATGACTGAAAGGGGAGGATTCGATGATCCAAATTCACAAAGGGGAATGGAGATAAGGCATGCACAGAAGAAAATGGATGACTTTATATATATAACTATCTTTTACAAATTCGTAATGGTAACCACACACCAAAAATTCAGAGCTGAAGTATATAACATAAAACAAGAAGGATCAGAGGCAAAACCCACAAAAGCCAACCAAAATAAAAAAATAAAAAATAAAAAAACCACCACCAACAACAAAAAAAACAGAAACACAAGGTTAAGGAAGCAATGGGAAACCGAGCTACCAGAAAGCAAAAGATAAAATGGCTATAAGAAGACCTCATATTTCAATAATCACCCTAAATCCAAATGGACCGAACTCACCAATAAAAAGGCACAGAGTTGCAGAATGGATCAAAAACAAAACCCAACCATATGCTGCCTCCAGGAGACACATCTCAGCTCCAAAGACAAATATAAATTCAAAGCGAAAGGGTGGAAAATGATATTTTAAGCAAATGGCATTCAGAGAAAAGTGGGAGTAGCGGTACTAATATCAGATGAAATAGGCTTCAAAATGAAAAAGGTAAAGAAAGATACTGAGGGACACTTCATAATGTTAAAGGGAATCATGCACCAGGAAGATATAACACTTATTAATATCTATGCTCCCAATCAGGGAGCCCTGAAATATGTAAAGCAATTACTAACAGAACTAAAGGGAGAAATAGACCAAAACACTATTGTAGTAGGGGACCTAAATACCCCACTGTCAGATATGGACAGATCATCCAAATAGAAAATCAATAAGGATATAACGTCCTTAAATAACACATTAGACCAACTGGACATAACTGACATTTACAGAGCTTTCCATACCTAAACAACTGCTTATACATTCTTCTCTAGTACAAATGGAATATTCTCAAGAATCCACCACATACTGGGACACAGAGATAGCCTCAACAAATATAAGAGAGTTGAAATCATACCAACCATATTCTCTGATCATAATGCTTTGAAACTAGATCAACTGCAAAAAATAGAAAATCAAGAAGAACCACAAATACATGGAGATTAAACAACATGCTACTGAAGAATAAATGGGTCAGAGAAGAAATAAAGAGAGATCAAGAGAAACATAAAAACAAATGACAATGATAGTACAACATAGTAAAACTTTTGGGACACAGCAAAAGCGATCATAAGAGGAAAGTTTGTATCCTTACAGGCCTATCTTCAAAAACAAGAATGAGCCCAAATAAACAACTTGACTATTTATTTTAAAACAAAACAAAACAAAACAAAACAAAACAAAACAAAACAAAACAAAAAAAACACTAGAAAAGGAAGGACAAATGAATCTTAAAGTCAACAGAAGGAAAGAAATAATCAAAATTAAAGCAGAAATAAATGAAATTGAAAACCAAAGAACAATAGAAAAAATAAATGCAACAAAGTGCTGGTTCTTTGAGAAGGTTAATAAAATTGATAACCTGCTGGCTACACTCACTAAAGAACAAGGAGAAAAGACATAAGTAAACAAAATCAGAGATGAAAGGGAAAATTACGACTGATATCACAGAAATACAAAGGTACATACAAGAATACTATGAAAGAGATTGTATTAAACATGGCACAGATCTCTCCTCTTGAAACAACAATAAGCTGAACACCTAAAACTCAAAAAACAAACAAACAAACAAACAAAACACCCAAACTGCACACCAGCACCTCTGTGCATGAGATCTGCTCATAAGAGCTACCACAGATCAGAACCCTGGGTATCGGAAGGTGGACTGGGAGAAACAAAGAAGCTGCCTCTCCTAGCCAGATCTCCCTGTAGGAGGAAGGGAAGGGGAGAAGAAGCGGCAAATTCCCTGAACAGCTCTGCCTGAGAGTGCTGTGAGCGCCACGTGGATGGCTGCAAGGACCAGTCATCAGGGCAGAAGGCAGATAAACAGGGACGGCAGAAAATCGGGGATGGCAGAGAAACAACAGTTGATTTTTACCAGCCATGGTTTCAAAACTGAGGCTGAGCCGCAGACTCCAACCTTTAACCCAGAGGGCTTATCCCCCTCATACTCTCTAAGACGGAACACCATGGAGCCCCAGGGAAATGGGAACAAACGCTACCAAAACTGTCACTAACACTGACAGAAACTGCGATTGAGGGTAACGAGCATGATTAAACATCTATAAGGGAAAAAAAAAAGAATATTATGAAAAAATATGTAACACCAAATTTAATAACCTAGAGGAAATGGACCAGTACTTAGAAAAATAACAACCTTCCTAGACTGAATCAAGAACTGGAAAATCTAAATAGACCAATCAGCAGTATGGAAATTAGAACAATCATCAAAAACCTACCAAAAAGTAAAAGTCCAGGACCAGATGGCTTCATCAGTGAATTCTACCAAACATTCAATGAAGATTTAATTCCTATTCTCCTCAAATTCTTCCGAAAATTGGAGAGGAGGCAATACTTCCCAACTCATTTTATGAGGCCAAAATTACCCTGATACCAAAACCTGGTAAAGATAACACAAAAAAAGAAAACTACAGACCAATATCTCTCATGAAGACAGATGCAAAAATCCTAAATAAGATACTAGTGAACCGAATACAGCAACATATTATAAAGATTATACACGACGATCAAGTGGGCTTCATCCTAGGGGACACAGGGATGGTTCAACATATGTGAATCGATTAATGTGATAAACTACATATACAAATCATAGAATAAGAATCATATGATCATATCAATAGATGCAGAAAAGCCTTTGACAAGATACAGCATTTATTTATGATCAAAACACTTAACAAAATCGGTATAGAAGGAAAGTATCTTAACATAATAAAGGCCATATACAACAAACCCTCAGGCAACATTACACTTAATGGTGAAAAACTAAAACTCTTCCCTCTAAGATCAGAAACAAGGCAAGGTTTCTACTTTTGCCACTGTTATTCAATATAACATTGGAGGTCCCAGAAAGTGCAATCAGCCAAGAGAAAGATATAAAAGGCATCTAAATGGGAAATGAAGAAGTCAAACTGTCACTATTTGCAGATGACATGATTCTCTATATAGAAAATCCCAAAGAATCCACAAGATCATTACTAGAAACAATAAGCAAATACAGTAAAGTCTCTGGATACAAAATCAATGTACAAAATCCATAGCTTTCCTATGCTCTAATAATGAAGTGTCAGAAAGGAAGTGGAAAAAATAATTCCTTTTGCAATTGCAACAAAAAGAATAAAGTACCTAGGAATGAATCTAACGAAACATGCGAAGGACATATATAATGAAAACTATAGACCTTATTAAAAGAAATCTAAGAAGATACTAAGAAATGGAAAGATATTTCATGTTCTTGGGTTGGAAGAATGGACATAGTTAAAATAACCATATTACCTTAAGCATTATACAGATTTAATACAATCTACATCAAAATCCCATCTGCATTTTTAAAAGAAATGGAACAAAAATATCAGATTTATATGGAAGCACAAAAGGCCCCGAATTGCCAAAGCCATTCTGAGTAAAAAGAACGAATCTGGAAGCATCATTCTGCCTAACTCCAAATTATACTACAAAGTGACAATAATCAAAACAGCACGATATTGGCAACAAAACAGACACACGGACCAGTAGAACAGAGTCGAGAGTCCAGAAGTAAACCCATATTTATATGGTCAAATAATTTTTGACAAAAACAAAAAACAAAAAACAAAAACATGCAGTGGAGAAAGGAAAACCTCTTCAATAAATGGTGCTGGGAAAACTGGAAAGTCATCTGCAAAAGAATGAAACTAGACTGTTGTCTATCACCACACACCCAAATTAACTCAAAATGGATTAAGGACTTAAATATAAGACCTGAAATAATAAAAAGCATAGAAGAAGACATAAGAACTGAACTCAAGGACCTTAGACTTAAAGGTGATTTTATGAATTTGACCTCAAAAGCAAGAGAAGTAAAAGCTAAAATAAATGAATGGGACTATATCAAACTAAAAAGCTTCTGCTCAGAAAAAGAAACTGTCAATAAGGTAAAGAGACAACCATCCGAATGGGAAAATATATTTGTAAGCAACACTTCCGATAAAGGCCTAATATCCAAAATATACAAAGAACTCATACGACTCAATAACAGCAAAAAAACAAATGATCCAATCAAAAAATGGGCAGAGGACTTGAATAGACACTTCTCCCTAGAGGACATACAAATGGCCAACAAATATATGAAAAGATGCTCAACATCGCTAGCTATTAGAGAAATGCAAATCAAAACCACAATGAGATACCATCTTACACCTGTTAGAATAGCTATAATCAACAAGACAAGCAATAACAAATGTTGGAGAGGATGCGAAGAAAAAGGAACCTTCATATACTGCTGGTAGGACTGCAAATGGGTACAGCCACTACAGAAAACAGTATGAAGGTTCCTCAAAAAACTAAGAATTGATCTACCATATGATCCAGCAATTTCTTGACTGGGTATTTACCCCAAAGACTTGAAAACCCATATCTGAAAAGATATTTGCACACTATATTCATAGCAGCATTATTCACAATGGCCAGGATACGGAAGCGATCGAAGTGTCCTACAATAGATGATTGGCTAAAAAAGCTGTGGTACATATATACAATGGAATATTACTCAGCCATAAGAAGAGATGAAATACTGCCATTTGTGACAACATGGATAGACCTCGAGATAATCATGTGAAGAGAAATAAGCCAGACAGAAAAAGTTGAAAATCACATGGTATCACTTATATGTGGGATATAACCCTAAAAGCAACAAATGAACAGGACAAGCAAAGAGACTCATGCACATGGACTATAGACTAGTGGTTACCAGATGGTATGTGGTTAGGGAGGAGTGGGTATGGTTAAAGGGGGTCAAATATAGGAGAGTAGGGGGAGGTTGAAGTGGGTAAAGGGATCAAATATATGGTAGCTGAAGGAAACTGGACTTTGGGTGGTAAACATACAATAAAATATACAGATGTCAAATTATAACGTACACCTGAAAATTATATAATTGTATTAACCAATGTTACTCCAATAAACTTAATAAAAATAAATAAGTAAAATAAAGTAAATATATAATTTAAAACATCTACCTTATAAGGTTATAATGAGGATAATATCACATTACCTGTGGATAGTACCTAACTCATTCATGGTATATGTCATTAGCCTGTCTTTCCCCTTTGGTTTTATCACATACTTTGAGTACAAACACACTGACACTATTTAGTAATAAATAATGACATATAAAATATAATATCATACTTATAAATCAAAATCTGCAATATCAAGCAGATAATGATATAGTCAAAGTTAGAAGAAATACCCTAGTTTCCATTTTAAAATAGAATTTAATCTAATTTAAGATTTTAGGCATAATCTTTTAATACTTTTCCTCTTTTGATTAATTTTATTTTTGTATTTAGGACTAACATTGAATTTAAAGCACTGTAAAAAGACATGTTACTTAATACCTGGAGCAGATTCAGGATCTATCATATCTAGCTTACAGACTTATGTGATAGGTTTGTAATACATAGGTTTTAATCATGGTTTTGAATTTAATGGACCCAGAAAGAACTCAGAAGGGGGAAAAGTATAAAGGTACATTGTTTTAAAAAGCTACAGAAAGGGAATCACTAATATGAGCAGTTGGAGAGCTCACCCTTTACAATTTTGAAAGTGATGTGAGTTGTAGAGACAAAATTTAGACAGAATTGAGAGCATTATTAAATGAGTTTCAAGGTAACACAGTCATTACACAGAGTAATGCTGGAACAAGGAGACTATGCCTAGGAACTGTATGGAATTAGAATGCTGACGAAAGCACTGAGATAATAAGACCCTCCACAGAGGACTTAGAGATGATATTAACACATTAAATCCAGGCCTGTGTGTGATCCATAATCTGATGTGTTTTCAGTGGGGCTATACAAAGCAGGGGAGTAAAGTATTTGAAAAATGAATAATTTTAGTAAACTACATAAACTCAACTTCGAGAAAAGTATGCTAGGAAAAAAATATCTGGATTATAAATAAAAATAAAGAAAAAGGAAAGCAAACAAGCACTCAAATCCAATAACAACTACTCACCCTACATTTAGTAGAAAATAACAGGGAATAAATTAAGAAATTTATGAAATTAAAAGACTCAACTGAATTTTCTAGAAAGGGATATGGTTTAGAACAGAAGAAAAATGGAACAATGGAGGACTATGCATTTTGACAGCAAAATGTTTCTACTGTCATTGAAGTCAGCAAAAGTCACTGTATTTGGGGGAAAATTGAAGATCTCAGGGAAATGTTTTTGGTTTTTAGAAGGGAAAGGTAGCACAGAGCAGAGTTGTGTGTTCTAACTAGAAACCTGAGGAATCCATCTTCAAATATCTTAATAGAAACTTAAGGTCAGGATTCCATGATGGGTAATTCTCCACTAGAAGGAAATGTGAATACAATGCGAAAACCCATTCCAAAGATGTTTTGAGTTTTATAATAACTAGAAACAAGAAGTAGGCAGTAGCAAAAGCCAAAGTCGAAAGCACCAGAAAACGTCTGTTCATTAGAAAGAGAGAGAGAGAGAGAGAGAGAGAGAGAGAGAGAGAGAGAGAATGGCCTGAGGGGAAAAAAGAAACACATTGAGATATACAAAAAATGAGTTCAAAGGAGGAAAAAGAATAGAGATTTTAAGTACAAGGCATTGAGAGGAGTCAACCCTTACTGAGTTGACAAAGAGGGCCATCGCTACAATTTTCTAGAATTTTGCAAGAAGACAGAAATCTGTTAGATATTACTGTGAAAGAAGGCAGAGAGCATAGACAGATTTTCCTTAAGATACGTTAATCATAGTCTCATCATCAATCACTTGATGGACGATTTCTCACAATTGTTTTTAGATTGATTGATTTTTGATAATTGCTGTAGACTAGAATCCTGGTAAGGTTGAATGTAAGAAAATATTTTCCTTCAAGGTTTTCACTACTCTCTATTTCTTAGAAATTCTGAGTCTTTTTTTTTTTAATTTCATTTTTTGACAATAGTAAGTAATGTGAATCTGAATTAAATTATGTATTGAGATATGAAAGGATTGCTTTTCCTTGGGTACTCGTTGTAGGACCTGGAAATTTTCTTACATATTTATCATTTTTAAGCTCTAATAATCATGTATTCATTGTCATATTTTTGGCCTCTTTAAATCTTAAATGTATGAAAATTTTGAATTAACTCTAAAAATCTTAAGCAAAAAAATAACTAATAAAGCTGCTGATTAACTCCAATTCCACTCAGGTATCTAACAATGACTGAGACTGATCAGCATTAAGAAAGTGGGTTGGAAAGAAATTTAGACATTTATTTATTTTGGATTTATCCTACAAGGAAGTTACTTCTTACTGGATTTCAATGTCTCTGTATTTGATAATAGAAAGGGTTTTCCATTGAACAAATTCTATCAGCTTTATATTGTTGACTTTCATCATCATATGATGTCTAGGAAGCTGTACTGGACAATTTGGATAGAATTTGAAATGAAGAATAGTTGAGGAAATGGAGCTCCAGCCCATAGGACAGCTTTGCCTAAAATTAACTTAATTGATATATTGGAGTCCCATAGGGAAAAAAGTTGTACTGCTAAACAATGGTTTCTAAAGATGCATGAAGATTGGCTTTTGGTGGTGGTCTCATGAAAATGAGAGCAAGTTTGCATTAAATTTCTACACTCTTCCTCAAGGGGACAACCTCAGGATTGACAACAATCTGAACTACTAAGCCTGATGGATTTAGAAAACCAAATCTGGGTTGTGTTAAGTATGCTATTCACTTGTCCTTTTAATTCTGGGAGGAGTTAATGGCTTTCAGAAAAAAAAAAAAAATGGAGTTGTATTTTCTGTCTCTCTCTTCATTACACATAATTTAAAGCAGTTACATTGATCCGATCGATTATATTTTAAACAAGGTCTATGTATATAAAATCAAAATTATTTACTTCTCTTTTTATGATAGCCTACCTACAGGATAAAGATACTCTCTTCCTTTTTTTCTAACTTCTGTACAGTATGCATGCTTGCTGCAGAATGGGTTTCCAGATACAGCTCAAGAGACCTATATATAGCTGATTAACTATTGGGGAAAGATGAGAGTGAGGCAGCAATTCTGACAACTGATTGGATTAGGATCTGCTGGAAGACTCTGTCCCCAGTTAGTAATTGGGATATGAGGTGTTGGAATATGATAAATTAAAACCTACTTGTAGTCACATATCCAAGAGCCTTTTCAGTAATAAAGCTAATATCCCCCATCTGTTTGACACTTTGGCATGTTTTTCAATTTTTCTGTAACTGATAACATGAACAAATAGTATTTGTGGTTTTATACACATCTATTACTTTATTTTTACCTTCCACTATCCCTTACATTTTACTCAATGTGAATGATTACCCTCATTCCTCAATGAAAATTCAGGCAAACAGCATAGGCTTTCTGTTCATTATTATGTATTTAACATTCTTATGGTTACTTTCACCCACTGAATATTTATGAACTAAGAATATTAGTTCAGCAAATGGAATGTTAAACATTACACAAATTTTTAAAGCCATGACATCCCTTTCATCCATTACATATGTATCTTTCCATAATGACCGACATGATTTTTAATCCCCTAACTACACTACCTATGTGATGTTTTTAGGTTTAAGGATGTGAAACCCACAGTTCTTCAAATTAGCATCTTAACCCGGGTTAAATTAACCTGAAGAGGAAATATAACAAGGAGCTAACCAGGGTACAATTACAACAAATACAGTACCAAAAACGCTGAGTTCATGATAGACCTAGTAGTAGACTTGAAAACACTGAGTGGCAGAGTGATAACATCAGTTTCAAGCATTTCAGTACCACCTTATAAATATCGCCATCGTGGCATACCACCATAATTGTTATTTATTTATATTTTGTAAATGAAAATATGTTTTAATATAAATAAATTGATCTATAATGGAAATTTTATCTTAGTATCATAATGAACAATAAGTATATTTTACATTTTGCAGCTTTTGTCTGTCCATTATGTGTAATCTCTTTCTATCTTGAGGGAATTCCTCTCAGTGTGAGTGTTGGTGATAGAAAAAAATATACCTTGTTCCACAGAAATTGGAAATACTTTCTCAGCCATCAAATGTCTTTCTGATTGAGGCTCCTGAACTGTATTTCTCATCTGGAGCTAGTTCTCTAGAGGATAATTCATTTTATCTGAGGCAATGGCAATAGCAATAGCAACAGACAGTTTCTAGGAGCAACAATGGCAGAACTGCTCGCGATAAGGGCTGGAGTCTAAGATAGAGGTGGTGATGGTGTACACTGTGCTAGGTGGTTCAGCTGCTGCAGAAGTAGAAACAGAATTTTTGTGATACTCATTCACTGGCATGGCTTTGTTAATAATTCTGGCTGCGTAGCCTCCCTGTATTCATTTTTTTTTTTTGTCTGAGATAATTTCCTCAAAATCCTAATAATTCATTGACTTTCCCATTTATTTTCAGTAAAATATTTTCCTACATAAAACAACCAAAGTATATTTTGGTTGCACACAACTCAGTCTTGAATGGTATGTGGGCAATACAAAGTAACAAAGATATATACACTAAAAGCAAACATATATTCATTTATATGCCAACTGAAAGCATTGCTAACATTCTTCTTGTATACATATAACTTTTTGGAAAAACCCTCCTTGATATCTTGAAAAAGGAATTTGGAAATTAAAGGTACTTTTATTAGAAATAGAAGTAGTAAGGGATTGGTGAGAGAAAACATGGTAATCGAATAAACTAAAAGCATACATCTGAGTGCAGTTAAGATTTAATGAAAAGTTAATCCAAAGGTCAGAGCTGTTTGGGATTAAAAAAGAAATACAGGTTCTTACAGGTTCTGAGATCCAAAAATATATATATTCAAAATTCTTGGAGTGTCAAATGTATTTTGGGAATGGTAGTCCTGCACATCTGGCTATAGCCATCTGTTTAGATGGGAAGAAAAGAGAGTAGGACCAAAGATGGGACATAAATATGCACATGAGATAAGATATATGAAACCAAGAGAGACTAGCAGACCCTTTATTCACACATGATGAGCCATTCATTTACTGTCTCTCTCTGATGTTCCTTCTTATTGTTTTCACCTTCTCTCTCATTTACAAAGGGCATAGTCACAATAGTCAAGTGTATTTTTGTTTATGATAGAAATATAAAATATTTCTCTTAAAATCAGGAAAAAGGTAAGCAAAGTATTTCATTTGAAAACCAAAAGACAGTATAGTAGCCACACATAATTTCACCTACATGTATAGTTTACCTACTACATCATTTTTCTATGTTTATTCTTAATTGGCCCTTTTATTTTACCCGAATATTAATTTGAATCATATAAAATTATTTTTTGGGGGGCAAAACTGTTTTAGGTTGAATATTGATACTTCCTTGATACTTCCATGGACAATAAATCAACTTAAAACCATATGCCAAGGAGCAATCTACTAATAGTGAATGTTGGAAATATCTACTTGATAGGAATTCTATTATTGATTGTAGGAATAAGTTTTGAGCCAATGGTTTTGGAAAATAGTATGCTGAGGAATTTCTACCTATATGAAACTCAAGAATAATTTGAATGGAGAAATTGAAAAAAATATTACTGCAATATTAGGTTGAGTGAAAAGTTTTTTGTTATCCTGGAGTTGTTGCTAAGGCCCAAAGGGAGAAATATATCCTCATCTTTCCAAGAAAAAAAAAAAACAACCAGCTGCCAGGATGTCACAAATGGCATTTACTATGACAGGTCTGACTCAACCTGACTACCTCATACATCTCTCTGTATACACTGAAAACAAGAGTGAATTGAAAGAGAATTAAATGATCATCTTTGTGGTCAAAGTTTCTCCCAGAAAACAAGGAATGATTTCTCGTCCCAAAAGCCAAGTGAATGGAAGTATTCACAAAAACTGGAGGAAGTGTCTGAAAGAAGAGCAGGTTAGGATTTTTTCCTGAATTGGACATCTAAGTAGGCATTATACATGCTCATTTTTGTGTGTGTATTACTTGAACAAATACAGAAAAAAATGGAGAGAGGAAGGCTAAGAGAAGGATTAACAGTGATGTAGCCTAAAGCTTCATGCTTTGGCTTGTCAAGAATTTGTGATATTCTTGTAGATTGAATGTTTGCTATGACAGGTTTTAGTCATTTAGTCATTTTGCAGAGGCTCTCAACAATAAATGTTTTCACAGTGGACTATAAATCATAATTTATGAGAGGAGGTATAAGAGATTGATTTTAAGACATACTCTCCATAGTAGAGAACCGTGCAACAAAGAGGTCTTCCAAGGTACTCTAGAGAACCCATATACATGCACAAAAGACAGTCAATACTTTAACATCTGCACTGTGGCTTCCCTGGCTATGGCTTTCACGGCTAGGAACAAATCAAGACAAACAGAATAACTTATTGCTACTTCACTCAGTTTGAGGGACCTTAACCCTTTTCTCCTCCTCTCTGCGCAATAGTGGAAACTGTCTGGTGCCTAGAAGAAGAAGGTGAGATAATGTACGTAAGGAGAAGGACATGCCCCCGTATCCAGCCCCAAACCCTCAACACACATTAAGCCTGCACTGAGGGAAAGCACAACTTTAAATTTGTCTCTAGATGGAAGATTAAGTTTGCTTAGTTTTAAAAATTAAATATGATTGACAATTTTAGAGACCTATTCAAGCTGTTGCTAAGAGATATGAAAAGGGGATTCAATAGAACATAGTTAAAAATGATTGGAGAAAATAAATCTATTATGTATTTTTATACCCCAGGATAGTCCAAGATTCTTCACCAAACTCATTGTATTAGTAAAAACACACTTACAAATAACATTATTGAATAATGATTAGGTAATTGAATTTATGGTTTTTCTTATCAGAGAATGAAACAAAAGCTAGGAGGAAAGGTTTTCTGAAGTTTACATTTTCATTGCTTTACTACAAAGAAGTCCTTTCTGAAGACTTAATAACCTAATAGCTGCAATCTCCTCAAATCAAACAGACCATGATAAAAGGCATCAGTACCTCACCTCAGCAGAACCAAACTGACCAAAATGATAAAGATGATAAAAGAAAGATTTCCTTCTAGATATATTAAATCCTGGCCTTGCAGAGAACAAATTGAAAAAAGGTCAAAAGTTTAGTAAAATGATTTGACTTTGTATAAAAGTTCACCAAAAATGATGGGATTCCTTCTTATTCTTCCTTTGGCTTCACTTAAACTACAGAGATTTTACTCATTGAATGATGGAAACTCTAAACTATTCATGCAAGGTGGTTGTGTCTGTGTCTGTGTGTGTGTTTCTGCAATGAAATTCTTGATATAATAACTTTTAATGTACTTTTTATCTTAAAAACATTGTTTATCATTTGGTTTTATTGTATTAACTTGATTAGAATTCATAATATAATGTCTTATGTTTATATCCAAAGGAACCAAGTCTCCATTATACTAAGAAAAGTTAAAATAATTTTATATATTTTGACTTTTAGAAATTTTCATATAACAAGACATTCACAATGATAATAGCCATCAGTAATAATTTCTAAAATTATCCAGCACACTTTTATATATCTCGACCATGATATAAAAGAATTTTCTGTGGGAGAGTGGAAATTCTCTCCCATGATAATGAATTCTTAGGTTTAAGGATGTCATCTCGATAACCTAATGTCCTTTTTTTAAAAAAAAAAAAAAAATTTAGTTTAATTAGTGTCAAGTATACAGTACATTGGTTAGACATCTATATAGTTCGTAAAACAATCCTCCCAATTGCTCCGTGCCTCCCCTGACCCTCCACTTAACCAGTGTATTAATGCTAACTGCACTGCCTATGCCATGCTCCCCACTCCCATGATCATCCATCAGCTACTAATTTGTACTTCTTTAACCCTTTATCCCATTCTCCCAGCCCCCCCGAACCCCCCAGCCCTCTTGTCCATCACCAAATTGTCTACTATATTTGTGAATCTGTTTTTGATTAGTTTGTTCTTTATATTCCTTAGATTCTGCATATAAGTGAAATCATATAGTGTTTATCTTTCTCTGATTTAAATATCTTCTAGGTCCATCAAAGCAATATCTTTTTTCCATTCCCGTCCTTTCAGTCTGTTTTTGTCTTTTAATTTAAAGTGAGTCTCTTGTAGGCAGCATATGTAGGGTCTTATTTTCTTATCCATTCAGCCATTCTATCTTTTGGTTGGAGCACTTAATTCTTTTCCATTTGAGGTACTTGTTGATAGGAATGTAGTTATTACCATTCTTTATTCCTGTTTTTGTTACATGTTTTTTTCTTTTTTAAAGAAGTCCTTCCAACATTTCCTGTAATACTGGCTTGGTGGTGATAAATTCTTTTAGCTTATTTTTTTCTGGAAAACTCTTTATCCGTCCTTCAACTCTAAATGATAGATTTGCTGGAAAAAGTATTCTTGGTTGTGGATCTTGGGTCTTCATCATGTCAAATATTTTTTGCCAAGGCCATCTGTCCTGCAT
This sequence comes from Pteropus vampyrus, assembly GCF_000151845.1. NCBI lineage: Eukaryota > Metazoa > Chordata > Mammalia > Chiroptera > Pteropodidae > Pteropus > Pteropus vampyrus. Next base: position 116,440 of record NW_011888942.1, read on the forward strand.
AGTTTCTTTTGAGAAATCAGCTGTCAGTCTTATAGGTGTTCATTTGTAAGTAACTGTTTTTCTCTTGCTGCTTTTAATATTCTTTCTTTGTATTTAAACTTTGGCATTTTAATAATGATGTATCTTGCTGTGGGCCTCTTTAGATCCCTGGTTTTGGGGATCTGAGCTTCCTGGGATTTTATGTCTATTTCCTTCACCAAGCTAGGGAAGTTTTCCATCATTATTTCTTCAAACAGACATTCAGCATCTTGATTTTCTTCAATTAGGCTGATCACATGGATATTTGGACCCTTAATAGTGTCCCATATTTTCCTTAAATTATTTTTATAGTCTTGGCATCTTATCTCTTCCCATTCTGATTGAGTGTCCTTGGCTTTCCCATCCAATAGATAGGGCATTTGATCCTTTTCTTTATTCACTTTGTTTATTTCTTTGTTTATTCCATTTAATATACTGCTCATCTCAGATAATGTGTTCTTCATTTCAGACTAGTTCCCCTTTAAAATTTCCATTTCTATTTTTATGTTTTTTTTTATCTCTTTGTTGAAGTTCTCACTGAATTTATCTACACTTCACAAAAGTTCATTGAATATCTTTATAACCAGTGTTTTGAACTCTGCATCTGTTAGATTACTTGACTCCATTATATCTGGATCTCTGTTCT
>NW_011888942.1:117153-123113 GCF_000151845.1 Pteropus vampyrus
TATCTTTATAACCAGTGTTTTGAACTCTGCATCTGTTAGATTACTTGACTCCATTATATCTGGATCTCTGTTCTGTTCTTTCATATGGTTTCTGCATCTTTGCCTTCTCATGTTGGCTGCCTTCTGTGTATGTTTCTATGTATTAAGCAAAGCTCCTAAGTCTCCCAGTCTTATTAGTGTGGATTTGTGAAGTAAGTGTCCAGTAGCACAGTCTTGAGAGGGGTTCAGCTGCAGGCCAAACTTAGCCCAAGCCTCTACTCCTCCAGGGCCACCTATTAAGATTCATCAAGGAATCCACAGATGCTGTGCTCATAGTTGCCTCAAAAGGCCACACTAGAAACCAAGGCCAGTTGCCTCCGGTGTGAATCTAGGTGCTGCTCAGCAAGGAGCACCTGACTCGCTGAGGATCCACCTGGATGTGCCTTGGATGGGGCCTGAGTTGGGTGAAGCAGTGTTTCAGGGAATCCTCTGGGTGGAGAGACCTCTATTATCCAGTTTGACATTGTCTTATCTATGTCTGTGCTGTGTCCTGTACTGGGAGTGGGGAGGGATCAACAGGTAACAATGGATACTGCCAGCACTTCTGCACAGAGCAAGTCTCGCTTTGGCCTTCGCTCCGACAATGACTCCCTGTATGTCCCTGGTGCCCCTTGCGTGCAGCCAAATTGGCACTAGTGCTCAGAGCAAGCAGGTCTGTCACCGTGAAAATCTGCTTACAGACGCGGCTCCTTTAAGAGGCTTCTGCAGTTGCCACTGCTACAGCCTCCATCTGATTCAGCCACTGGAGAACAGGCAGCCTCACATCCTTGCCCTGTCCTACCTTCTGCTATTGCAGGGTAATATCTTGAATTTCTCCCTAGTTGTATGGCTTGTTCATCTAGATCCCAAGTGATTTTCCCTTGTTGGTTTTTCCTTGTTTCTATCACAGTTTCGATTGGGTCGCCAGAGGGATGAACAGAGCCTCTATTATCTACATAATTTTTTTTCCTCCTAATGGCTTTTTTAAAAACCTGCATACTCCAAGTACATTTTGTAATTTTCTACTATGTAAGTTTGTGTGTATGTGTGTGTGTGTGTGTGTGTGTGTGTGTGTGTGTGTTTGGTCACCTTTTCTCCTCAGTACAAGGTAGCTCTATTCATTATTGATTATAACTTTATTTTTCCATTTCAATAAAATATGTCAGTCGATTATTAGAAGTATTTATTGAATACATATTGGTATATTTACTCATCTCTAAATAAACATGGCAAGTAAATGTGAGCTCAGAAAATAAATGTAATTGAAGAACTGCTCTTCAATATTAGGCTAACATTCATTGTTCACTTTTATATTGAAGTATAGTGTAGAGCAACATGCATATTTATTCTGCTTATAGTATTTACCATTTCTCTGGGGCTGGTAGGCAGTACTTTTATTTTCACCATAATCCTAAATAATTCCACTGACATGTAAATACTGTAGATATATCTAACACATGGAAATTCAGAATATTTTTTGGCTTGGGAATTAAAGATATCCAGTGGTAATTAAAGTGGATTATTAAGTATGATGGTTTTATTTCTTATAATTTATCATGTTTGATTCCAGTAGAGGTATCTTAACCCTCAAAAGTCATTGAAAATAATAAAGATATTTAAAGGATTCAGTGGATGCTTTTGAAAGGATTCAAATTTAACCTTTAAAGTATGAAGTAGTATAAGTTTTCAAACACCACTTAGAAATAACTGATAATCATTCTTTTTTAATTTTTGATCAAATATTAATAAAAAATAAATGACTGCAAATACTGAGAAAGTTTCATATCATATGTATGTATATTCTTGAATGTACATTTATAGAATGTATATAAATATATATGCAATATATACTAATATATGTAAAATAAAATATGGACATGCTTGTAATATATCTTTCTAAATTCTCATAATAGTTGTGATAACTTCCTCTAATCATTTTTGAGTTGAATATATTACTTTACTCAAGAGTCTAGATTGTTTTCATGAACATTTTATCTAGCCATCACTCTTGAGCTGAGAATTAAGAAATTTAATTAACAGAAGATTTCATGTGAGAAATCTGAAGTTTAAAATTTTCTTTCCTCATAAAATTTATATGTTACCAAACATCAGATATTCAATTTTGAGAAAACTGTGACCAAGGCAAAGCTGTTGATAGCATGTAATTACTTTAGAGAAATGTCAAGTCCCTAGCCTTTTGGCAAAACATTCAGTACGCTAAGTCTGCTCTCAAACTTTTCTCAAAATATGCAAGACACTTTGTAGTTGTACCTGCAAATTATATTATTTCCAGTTTATTTGACTGTGCATATTTTATTAAATTTAATGTCCATTGTATCTTCTTATATTTACAGCACGATTGATGATAATTTATATAAGAAAATCATTGTTCTGTCCTAGTTTCTAACACTGTCATTTCACATATACTTGAGTTACTAGAATTTGTTCTCTGGTCAATTATCCAGCAAACATTTATTGAGTCAATACTCAAGAGTAAAATTTTACAATGAAAAAAGTATATTGACATGGTCTCTAAACTAAAATTAATAGACTCTTCAAAATACAGAGAAATCCATGTATCCACATATGTTTTAATCACAATAGCATGTATTTTAAATAATAATTGTGAAAAAGACAACAAGTGGTACAATTAATGTAAGACTCTTGAGAGCTCAGCTTTAGAACTTCCTTTACTATTAATATGCTTAGCATTGAATAAAAGATGATCAAGAATATATCCACAATTTAAGAAACTGCTTTAATTATAAGGCAAGAAATTTTTTCATGTAATGAAACTCCGCTTATTAAAATTTTCCTACATATACTTTTAAGATTTAAATTATCCTGTTACTCAAACCACTGTAAGCTAAAATGCAGCTTGAATTTTATTAACTTAGTTTCATAAATAAAATCAATCTACTATAAAAGTGAATATGGATGATTTTCATAAGTATATGTTATTAAATATTTAGCTGCTGTTAATTTGATAAAAATTGATGTTCTCTATTACTTGTGTTTTATGGTGCTTTCCTCTGGAGTTTGATCATTACAATAGGTTATCTTCTTTAAGATTAAGAAGACATGCAGAAATAAAACAAATAATATACTTTCCCTTTTCTAAACAACTCCCAGCACCTTCACACACACACACACACACACACACACACACAAACACACATACTGTTGCTGATATAAAGTATGTTAGAAAGAATAGCTAGTTTTGACATAGTGTATAAAGCAGAGATAAGAGCGAGCCAAGGCATAAATATAAGGAGCTGATAAAATTTAGGGAAAGTCATAGTTAGAATTAGGGCAAATAGATAATTTATCATCTAAAGAGATTGCTTTAGAAACTGAAAAAGATGGTACTAGTAATTACTCTGGTACAATACGCATAAAAACTACCAACAAACACCCCTCCTCATTGCCATTTACTATGAAAGTGTAATACAAAATATTTTAGGGAATTTCTTAGGACTTTGTAGGGTTTTTAATTTTCACAGTATTCTACATATTTAAAGCTTGTTTTGTCATATTTTTTTTTTTCTGTTAATGAATCATCTCTTTGGCCTAATGGTGACTATTTGCTATTGGTGTGCAAATGACTTCCCAATATGATCTGTTTTTCCACATTTGCTGATTCAGTGAATTAATACCCAGACTTAACACACACCCCCATATGCGTAATTCCAGAATCATAAATCAGATAAGGATAATGATACTATTTATCTCAATTTTGATCTTCTCTTTATTTTACTAGCATAATGTTCTATGATGGAAATTATTTGCTTAATGACAAATTTAAAACACAAATTTACACACTAACCTTGCTATCTTTGGAGCTTGCAGCATTTCCAGGAATAGAGAAATAGTTTTAAATGTGACTGACTTCTTAAAGTTATGCAGCCCAGAAATTAGTGATTTGAGCAAAAATATATTGAATTTTTATAATATTTATAAAAATTTACATCCTGTTATATGATTTCTTTCAACAGCTTCTCATATGTGTCTTCTCCATCTCCACTCTTCTCTCATCTCCAAATTGCTTTATCCCCAAAATGTATCCTTTTGGATTATTTTGATAACCTTTGATCTCCTCATTGATCTCCTTTCTCACACTTTTTGAATTCACTGTTTACCATTTCTACTATAGTTACCTATATAAAATACAAATTTAATAATGCCACCCTCATGCTAGTAATTCAAAAGTTCTTCACTGTCTATGAGGAGAAGGTATCCAACCTACCTAGTGTAACATATTAAAGATCCTGTGTGACTTGCCTGACATCTCTCATTTCCCACAACCTTCCCATGCCTTGGTTCACGCCTTTCCTTCTTACTTAAATTCTCTTCTCTCTTTTTTTTTCAATTGGACAGCAGCTGCTAATTTTGCAAAATTCTCTTTAAGTTGACTCTTCTATTTGATGTTTTCTTACTTTTATTTCTCAAAGATATCTGATGATTGATAGATGATTGGTAGATGATTGTTTTCAATTTCCACCACCTAAACAAACACTTGATAAAAAGTAAGCATTAAATAAATTCTGTTTAACATACAGGTAAATGAGTTATCATAGATAATAAAACTTTTCCTAGATCTAAAAATTCTATCATTTTAGATGTTGGGCCATAAGTTCATCCTAGATATGGGAGCCAAATTAACTACTTCATCAGATAAATTCTGTTTAACATACAGGTAAATGAGTTATCATAGATAATAAAACTTTTCCTAGATCTAAAAATTCTATCATTTTAGATGTTGGGCCATAAGTTCATCCTAGATATGGGAGCCAAATTAACTACTTCATCAGATAAATTCTGTTTAACATACAGGTAAATGAGTTATCATAGATAATAAAACTTTTCCTAGATCTAAAAATTCTATCATTTTAGATGTTGGGCCATAAGTTCATCCTAGATATGGCAGCCAAATTAACTACTTCATCAGAATTCACTTTCTCTTCCACTTCGAGTTCATTCTACTCAGCCTATTTAAGGTAGTTAAAGAAGTGAAATTCTGAGTTGATTCTCTCAAGATCTTTTGAATAAGGCAATACCACAAAGCACATGGGAAGACATTATCTATCCTTTATTTTAAATCCGATTATCGCGTGTCTTCACATACCACGTGCCTGATGAAGCTAAAAACAAGTGAACCCTTAGAGTAAATCTATCAAAAAGCAAGCAGATGCATTGCTTTTTTCCAGCAGATGATTTGAGCTATCTTTTAAAATGCCCCAGGCCATGTTATATAGCGCTGTACTATAAAATCTTGAATGTTACAGAATGTTATGCATATTTTCAAAAGAGTTTTCTGGTATAAAGGAATATCATTTTTATCACTCTTGGAGAGTTATTTCAATTAGCTTTAAAATATAAAAAAAAGCCCGCAAACTTTACAAATAATATTTCTAGATGTTTGCAAAGAATATCTAAAAATGCTAACAGGAAGAATAGTTCATTTTACTTATTTCCTTTTCTATTTTGAATTGAAACGAAGTTAAATTTATAACATTTATGGCTCAGATATTAGTCTTATGTGCAGTATTCTCTTTTCCCATCCATATTGTCATGTCTAATTATCTTCTCCCATTTTTCTAACTCTCCCTGTCCCTTATATTGTCTTTTTGATTTTCTTTTCCTTTTCTCCTCTCCATTCTCTTTATTATGGTTTTCATTGAATTTTAATTGTTCCTTTTCCTTATAGTTATAAAAGTAGATTGTAAGGAATCCCATTATTACATTATTTTATATATATATATTTAAGCAACATTTTGTTTTTAAGCCATATTTATTTAATGTAGTTACTAATGTAATTAAGTATAGATCTACCACTTTGCTCTTTGTTTTATGTTTGTTCTATTTATACTATATTATTTTCACTTCTTTAAGTTATCTTGATTATTTCTTTCCTCCTCTATTAATCCATTTCCTGTTTGCCC
>NW_011888942.1:124618-127812 GCF_000151845.1 Pteropus vampyrus
CATTAATTCATATCTAATTACTAATTATGCCCCTAAACTTAGAAAACATGATAAATATGTAAAGTTATGATATAATAAGATGTCCCATTGCTAACTAAATTTAATATTACTTTTTGAGTCTTGAAAGAAGAAAACATAAATACATACATATTTTTCAGGCTGAATATTCTGTGCTCGCTAGATATTGTGCAAATCAAAGTAGTTTAAAAGATACAAAGTGACTGCTCTTTGTTCTTATAGAACATGTTATTTTTAATTTCTTACATTAAAATCTCTTTCAGAAAATAATGAAGGCAATGTACCGTTTTTAACTCTGGAAAGAATTACCAAGCTTACCGATCACTGTACTATGTGCTGTAGAAACAACAAGGAGACAATGATCTCCATACTTGCCCTCTTGGAACATGTAATCAAAAATGGAAGAGTGCTGTCATCTATTTCATATTTTGATTTCTTAAGAGGTGAAATCCAAATTAAATACAGTTTAGTGGGATCATATCTTTACTTAACACTGAGTAAACATTATTTAATCGAAGGGCTTTTTTCAAATAAAATGAAATTTAGAGATCAAATAACCAATCTTTTCATTTTAATTGATAGCTTACCTGGAGGTAAGACTGGAAATGGCACCAAAGATATAAAGATATTAACATAATTCTCATATTAGCCACCTATTTTAAGTAGTGAGAATATCATCTTTCACTTTTCACTACAACATGGTATACAAAACAAAACCAAAACATTATTATACCATCTCTACCTCTACAAATGTATCTTACACATACTAGCCCATAACAGTAAAAAACATATACATAAGATACTATTTCAACCTTGTAATAGAAATCTGACTGAAAATAACCAAATGTCCATCAGAATTAGTCATTAAAACAGAAGTTACATAAATTATTACAGCAACAATAAAATGGAATATTCTTCAACTATTGGAAAGGATGAGGCAGAATTGAAATACCATTTAGAAAAGAAAAGGAAGTTATACTTGAATGGACAAAAAGCCAATGAAATAACAATGTATGAGATATCCTCTCATTTGTGGAAAAATATATGAATACACACACCAGCACATAGCACACACCTATGTATGTAAGACATGTATTTTCATAACCAGTGTATGAACCTTTGCATATGCTGTTAATATCTGTGCAGTAAGAATGAGGCCTGGAATGGGTAAGAACATTGTTTTTCTCTCTCTATATGCTTTTCTCTGTTTATATTATTTCTCATGTGCATTTTAAAAATCAATTTGGGGAGTGGATGTTGGGAAAGACTACTTGTCACCTGCTAATACTTAATATAAATGACATAGAAACCCTAAACCATGAAATACATATGGAATTCATTAATCGTAACACATGGGGAAATAGAAGAGAAAAGAGATCAACATTGTATTGGTTTTGGTATTCTAGACTTTGATTGACAGGGCATTTTATTTAGGACAATTTATTTAGGATGTTTAATATTATAAAAGACGCAAAAAAATACTCTATTTTAAGTTTACTAAACCATTGAGTTTACTGGATTCCTTTACCGATATTTAAGTCAAAATTAAGGTCATGCTCATAGAAAGGTGTTTCAAAATGGTAGTTTAGTTTTATGATTAAAAAATTTATGAAACTAACAGTGACTATTTTCTACCTGTTCTGGTAGAAAAGTACATATAAATTAGCAGGAATAAAGCTTATGCTATAAATGGAGCTATTTTTGCTTTACAGAACTGCAACTTCTGTTATTCTTAGGATCAACAGTACATATTTCCCTACTTTTAGGTTTGGAAAGAGACAAATTATAGGTGGGAACATTGAAAATATCAGAGTTAAAGTGATAGTAAAGCTCAATATCACTTTGATGTCAGTGACTTTATGGTATAATTAAATAAACTAGTCCCGAGTACTGCCTAATTTTGGTTGTCACAGAACACTATAAAATATTTTTGAAAAAACATATGTCAGAAGGCTTAACCATAAAATCTTAGCAGAGAAAAACTAATTTTGTGTCTTCTCTACCTTTGAAGGTAAACGTCTTAGCTACTCGTATGAAATTAATTTATGATTTGGATTTTTTTTTTTAAGATATCCAAATTGGAAAGAAGTAGTAAAACTCACTGTTTGCAGATGACCTGATACCATATGTAGGAAACACTAAAGACTCCACCAAAAAACTATTAGAACTAATAAATTAATTCAATGAAGTTGCAAGATACAAAATTAATATACAGAAATTGGTGGCATTTTTATACATTAATAATGAGTCATCATGAAGAGAAATTAGGAAACAATCTCATTTAAAATGACAAAAAACAATAAAATACTTGGGAACAAGTTTAACTAAGAAGGCAAAAGACCTATACTATGAAAACTATGACATTAACAAAAGAAATTGAAGATGACACAAATAAATAGATATACCATGCTCATAGATTGGAATAGTTAATATTGATAAAATGTTCTTACTATCCAAGGCAATATATGGATTCAGTGCAATCCTCATCAAAATACCAATGGCATTTTTCACAGAACTAGAACAAATAATCCTCAAATTTATTGGAACCACAGAAGACCCTGAATAAACAAAAGAATGTTGAGAAAGAACAGCAAAGCCATAGGCATCATGCTACCTGGTTTCAAACTATATTACAAAGCTATAATAATCAAAACATCATGGTAGTGGCACAAAAACAGACACTTAGATTAATAGAATAGACTAGAGAGCCCACACCTATTTTGTCAATTAAATTATGAGGAAAGATGTGAAAATGTACAATGGGGGAAAAGACAGTTTCTTCAATAAATGGTGTTGGGGAAACTGAACAACTACACATAGAATAATGAAGTTGGAGCACTATATTACACCATATACAAAATTAATTTAAAATGAATTAAAGACTCGAATGTAAGACTTCATACCATGCAACTTTTAGACGAAAACAGAGGCTATAGCTCTTTGACATTGGTTTTAGCCATATTTTTTTGAACCAGTCTATTCAGTCAAGGACAACAAAAACAAAAATAATCAAATAAGATTATATCAAACTAAAAAGTTTTTGCAAAGCGATGGAAACCATCAACAAAGCAACCTACTGAACAGGAGAAGATATTTGCAGATTATACATTTAATGAATTAATATCCAAAATTTATAAAGAACATACTGAACTTAATATCGCAAAAACAACTCAATT
>NW_011888942.1:128806-138143 GCF_000151845.1 Pteropus vampyrus
ATAAAGAAGAATGAAATCTTGCCATTGTTACAACATACATGAACCTACAGAGTATTATGCTAAGTGAAATAAGTCAGAGAAAAACAAATACCATATGATTTTACTTATATGTGGAATATAAAAAACAAAACAAGCAAAACAAAACAGAAACAGTCTCATATATACAGAAAACAAACTTGTGGTTAGGGGTAGTGTTTTTGGGAGTGGGCAAAATAAGCAAAAGGGATTAAGAGGTACAAGCTTGCAGTTATAAAGTAAATAAGTCATGGGGATATATTGTACATCATAGGGAAGTCAATAATATTGTAATAATTTTGTAAGATAACATGATAACTAGGCTTATTGTGGGGATCATTTTGTAATATATATATAAATATCAAATCACTATGATGTACATCTAAAAGTAATAGAATGTTATATAACAATTACACTTCAATAAAAAATGAACACTATTGTGAGAACAAATCAAAGTGCCATCTACCATATTCTGCGTTGAAACCAAAATTAATTTACTTTTGAATTCACTTTCATATAATACTGTTTATTTTTCCTCTTTACCTACACTGGAAATATTTTGTTTTCTCTCTATCCAGATATCAGCTTGGTTGTGCACTTCTGGTCTCATTCATATTTTTAAAAAGAGGTCCTAGTATGTCAACAAGGAATTGATTATATGAATTGCATGAAAAGTCTACAAATTAGGCATGTGCTGTGCACTCTGATACTGTATTAATACATAGATACATTACAGAGGTGGAGGGTCATTAAGGAAATATATGAGCTGTAGAAAAGTGAATTGGACCATTTATCATGATTTGTAATTGTCACTTTATCTCTCAATGTCTAAATATTTTTCTCTCCATTTCATTATTCATTCATTCACTCATTCATTCACTCTTTCACTCATTCATTTATTCAATAAATAATGAGCGAGTCCTACAATAGGTCAGGTGTTTTCTTTTTCAATTCTTATTGGTAAAGTTCTTGTAGGATATTTTCTACCTACATATGAACCCTACGATATATTACTTTTAATAGGAAAAAAAGTCATCTAGATAATCTTAGAAAATATTTACAATATATGGCCAATTAAGAGATTCCGTTTGATTGATTTTAGTGTCTGATATAGATTATTGTTTAATTTGGAAAATCTTTACATAGTTAAAAATTACTAAAGATAGGATTTCTAGATAGGATTACTGTGATGCTCAACACTATGTTAGAGGTAAAATTGTTTTCTGGAGAAGGCACAAGGGCAACATAATCCAATTCATGACAATATTGCATGTTTGGATATAACATTTTTCATCTTCATCTCCTTCTTGGAAGTTCCTGGGCAGTTTATAACTTAGGAAACAATATGTTTACAACAACTTTTCATTTATTTCATTTGGAATAGCCAGGCAGCACCAGACAAAGAATGAAATGACTTTTTAATACTGCAACAATTTTATTAACTACCTTAGTTTTGAATATATCAATATTATATGTTGTTTTCTAACATGTGAAGATGATCTGTTTTGGTTTATAACTCTCTATTTCCTCATAATGAAAAACTATTTTCCCTTCATATCTGTATGAATCACTCTCTCATCTTTGACAGATGTGTGCTCAAATATTACCTAATCGGTAAGGCTTTTCTTGGCCATCCTATCTAAAATGGCATTCATACCAAATTGATACTCATTCCATTTTTGCTGCTTTATTATTTTCCATAATGTATTTTCCATCTGGCATAGTATATTAACTATTATTGTTTGTCTACCTCCACTGGAGTATAAGCTCAGTGAAATCAGAAAAGAATATCTCTTTTGTTCAGTTCTCTGTGTCTAACAATAGGCTTGTACCTGGCAAGTAGTAGATACTCCATAAACATTTGTAGAACGATTGAGTGAACAAATACATTCAGAATGAGAATCTAGTGACATAATTTATTTTTCTATAGCCTTTAAGTTCCTTAAACAAAGGCAGAAATGTCATATTTAAACTTGGTTTTCCATACCCCTAACACATTGCCTTGAATTAAGCTACATCCAGTAAACATTTTTAAATTGATTAAATAGTAATTAGATGAAATTCCAACGTAAAATACTCAAGTTATGGATTAATTTCAATTCAGTATGACTACAGAGCTGAAAGCTTCTAACTACAGGGTTTGAAGTCATTATCTTTCTGGCGAGAAAAAAATACATTTTGAAATATCTTTTCTCCATAATCAAATCTCATCCTCCTACCTAAAAAGCATAAATTTGACTTTGGTATGATTAAAAAGAAGAGAGAGACAAATCGTGAGCATATTTAAAATAGAATGTTAAAAGTTAAATGATAGAAGAGAGTAAATCAAGAGAAGGGGTTGGGGAGTAATTGATGAGGCAAGAGATGATGATAATGGCTTAGACCAGAAGCCAAGGATAAAGCTGATGAGTTAAATTAAAAGCCTCCGAACCTCGGTTTCTGTAACTAAAATATAATAAGAAAATAATAGTAATTGATTTAGGATTAAATACAGTAATACATGTAAAATATTTAGTCTGGTATCTGAAATGTTATAAAGACTCACTAACTGTTAAATGCAGTGTATGGGGCTTAGATAAAATGTAGTAGATAGTCATTATTTTATCACATTTATCATTGATAACGGACATATGGGCACCTGAATACTGTCCCACTTAGGTATCTGAGGTACTCTGTAAATTATTACAAAAGACAGAATTCTCCTTTAACTATAAAAGAAACATAGATTTAGCAAAACTACTGAGCTAATAGAATGTTCACACGTTAGCAGGGGATAACTTCTGATTTTTCTACTATTGCCTACTGCTGCTGGCTTTTAAGACTTCAGACAATTAACAGACTGATTGGAATGTCTAGAGTATGGAAACATTCCAAACTATTTTTGCATTTTTGTTGTTTTTCTTGTACTTTGCTTAATCCGCATATTTGGACCACTTACTGAGACAGACTTTAACTCTTTAGTACTCTAATCTTTAGAGTTGTAAACTTCAAAATATTAATTTTATACATAAAAATCTATGACACTATTTTACTAAACTCATAAAATGTTATTTAGGCATCCAGTTTCCATCTTTTTCTTTCATATGAATATCTTTATCTGCAGTCTAAATCTGTTTGTACTAAAATAAAGAGAAAACTAGTGCACACAGAGGTATCATGATATATGTAACATCACTTATATAGTTTATATATAAATGTATACATTTAAATAATTTTATCTGCATATAGGTTTATCTGCATGATGTCAGAATGAAAATAACTATGTCATCACCCACATCAGAGCTTCATAACATCAACTGGATCAAAAGCAAACAATATAACTTAATCCTAGAAGTGGCTCCACAAATGCTTATACACTTAGCACATCAGATTACCTATTTATTTAGCACATATTAAATACTGGTCATGGTGTTAAAGGGAAATGAAGAAAGTGTTCAAAGCCTGCAGGACTCTAAAGTTAATGCTGTCCTTTCAGTTACATGGAATGTGCATTGGCTATATTTTTTTAAATAGTGAATTATGGAATCTTCAGTATCAATATTTTTGTGATCCAAGCATCTTATATCATGCTGAAAAAAAAAAAAAGAAGACATGGGAATTTAGTTTGTAAAACGGGATGAAAAATATCCTGTGTCTCTTCTTTATTTAGTAATTTTAGAAATTTCTTTGTGCGATTAGGGTTCAAACTTACTATTACTATCATTCTTTGTAGTTTTATTCCTGTTCCACTTGCTAAAGAACTTTTTCCTCTCAAAGCTACACTTCTCAGTAGGCATGTTTTATCCTGACTTAGACTGTATGAGTGATTTCTCTAGACCTCCAGACCTCCTTTTTTTTGTTCACATTTTTTTTTTTTCCTGAGGGAGGCCTTGTAGGATCCCAAGGACACAGGAGATTGAAACATTGCTCAAGAAAACAGAGAGACTTGAGGATAGTAATACAGAAGCCTGGCACTGGATACCTGAAGCCAGATTCCTGGGTTGGAATCTTAAATCTGTCACAAATTAAATGTATGAATGTGATAAAAGTATAAGCAAACTTCTTGCCCATTCATTTTTTTTACCCTTTAAATGAGGGTACTAGTAGTAGTTACCACATAAAATTGTTGTGATCATCGAATAAGGTTATATGGTTTCCTATTATTATGATGAATATGGTTTCACTAAACACTGCTAGGAAAATAGGCAACTCGGTTTTTACCTAATGGGAAATCGTAAGAACTACAGTGAGTCACATCCAACTCTGCATGCAGTCTGAAAAATATATGAACTTATTTTCAGAAACCATTCAAAGAACATAAATCGAAAGAACTTTTATATGAATTAATCACCAGTCAGGAGTGTTTTGTCCCAAGACAATAGGGACAAAGACAAGCAAAATGTTTCTGGCTTTACATTCCTTCAGAATAGCAATAGTATATGTACTATAAGAAGTAAATAGGATTGATTGTTTGAGGGTGGTTAGGATCAGCAGGTGAACCTACCCAAAAGAATGTGGGATAATTCCCTGAAGGCCGAGTGAAGAAATACTTTTCATTTATGGAATATGAATATGAATACATATTCCAGTTTTATTGTATCTCAGTGGACATTAGTACCATATACACAGGCTGTTATTTTATTATTTACAAAGTCTTGTTTACTGAATTTAAAGAGACACAGTTTGCGGAATAAACATATTTTTCCAAACACGTTGCTTGGTGATATGATGCCTCTCACCAGAATAAAGTGATAGAATGTAGATAAATTTCTAAGAGTAGAGAGATTGAGAGTAACTCTAAACTCCAGGCCAGTAAAAGGAAATACAAGATGACAGATGTGTCTTATTCATTCTTTTGTTTCTGGTGCCTAGCACAATGCCTAGCACATAGTAAAAGTGCAACAAATATTTTTGATTTAATATATAAATTAGATATGATAAATTTCTTCACAATGATTTCTTAATGTATTTGTATTAAGGAGTAAGAAATTAATTTAGTATGATATTCATGTATTAAAATTTTCCACTGCAGATAAAACTTTGATTATTTTTTATTATATCAGGGATTCTATTTTTAATATATTAAGCTGCAATATTTATATTCCTGGTAAATTATACTTGTTGCTAGTTACCTTTGTCTTCTCCTCCAATTAAAGCCTAAAGAAGGTAGACATGCAGTTTGGGTTTTGAAAAGAAGGTTTTCAAAGTGCATGTCTCAAATAATCATTCTAATCTGCAAAATATAATTTTTGAATGTTCAAACAATAAATTTAGAGAACACCAGGTCTGGAAAACTAGAACATAAAAATTTTCAGTAAACCGTACAATGGGAAGGTTGACACCATTCTGACCCTAGAAAAAGAAATTAAATCTCCCTCTGAGACTAGAAGGAGGGGCCTAGACAGAGAAGCAGAGAAAGAGGACAGGAGTATAGTATAGAAGCTGTGCTCTCTGCCAGCACTGCCACACCTTGTTGGCTCGCTCTAAGTGACCTGATGGGGGCTTTGTAGAAACTCTGATAGGATAAGTGTAGTGTATTGTGAAAGATGGATGCTGTTTCCCTATATATATATGGGTATATGTAAAATTTGGTTATAATTCAATTTCTCTTTGGCACATTTTTGTACACTTCTATTTCTTTTCTTTTTTCTCCATCTCTCTTTCTCTTCTTCTTTCTTCATTTTTCTTATGTAATGTAACATCTTTGAATAGATCTGTTTCTGGTTCTATTTTGTAGTATTACTCATCTTTGGAAGTAGCGGGATTTTCCCAGCCCAGCTATTTTAAGGAGGTCACATGGTAGTGGAATTTTACCTAATGATCTAGTTATTGTGAGGATATTGTTTTTAGCTCTTTTGTCTCTCCAACAAACAGAAGGGGCAGGGCTAGTAAAAATGCAGTCATCTTTCTATACTAATACACAGGTAGTTTGTTTTCTGCAAAAATTACTTGTGTAGGCGTTTCCTAGTTCAGCTCATTTTACCTGCCTCTCTAGACTTGCTGAAGTGAGTCTATAAACATTTTTGCTACAGCTCTGGCCTTGAGTTCTATTGTTAAAAATAAGGAATTGTTTTTATGCTCCACAGAATATACCGTTCATGTGGGAATCCTGACCTATAATCATGAACTTTGCTATTTGTCTTTACTACACTTGTTAGTCTTTTCTCTTAGAAACATTCATATGATGCAGTTCTACTAATTGTCTTTAGAAGAGGTTGACCTTATGGTAGACTACTCTTTGTGGGAAAGTGAGTAAGCTACCACACAGTAGATGAGGTATCACTATGGATCTTTATATAGGACATGGAATTGTGCTTTGCTAAAGGGCATAACTCTCTTCAGTTTTTCATAATTATAATAGTAGAAGTATGAGAAAGCAGATTTGAAAGGAAGCATGGTTTCAAAGAGGGCAAGGCCAACACACTGCTTGCTAGTAGAAGAACTATTATGATGATAACATCTCATACAGGAAATCAGAGGCTTGGGTAAATGCACAGGCTGCTCTAAGCCCAGTCAGTCTCCTTTCTGTCTGAAGAGGTGATTGAGTGACACAGTGCATTTTATCTTTGGTGCCTACCAGTGACATGATTTGCTAGTTCTTCCATGGCATGATAGAGAACGATATAATTATATATTTCCCCTCTATGCTGTCCCTCTATATTTCATTCTCTAATTGCTTCTTGTCATTTAACTAATTAGGTAATTATGCTACCATCTAATATTAATTGGGCAGCTATTCTGTACTAGGCATAATATTAGACTAAAAAAAATACATGTTCCTCAGTAGTTCATGGTTTGTTGGGAAGAAATACCTATAAATAATCATAGACTGGATTTTTAAGTATTCTAACAGATGCACATACATGTGTCTCATTATAAAATAACTAGAACAGTATAATAACAATGATAGCTGGTGTTTTTAGTTAGGAAATTTAAGACTAACTGGAAGTAGATTATAAGAAGAGTTACTGCAGGAACAAAATCAGCCTGTTGCCTTAGGGGTGTGATGCTTTTTCTTCCTAGGATCACAATAGCAGCCTACCTATTACTAAAAAAAGTATCCACAGTATCTTTATATGTGAAGAGGTCCAAACAACATAAGAATCAGCTTATCAATGTGTGAAAAGAACATGTTAAAAATTGTGAAAATATCATTGCTTTATGAACCTAAGAATAAAAACCTTTTTCTATTTTCTTATCTTTTTTTTTTGATTTGAGAAGCAATAGAAAATATTGTTAAGCAAAAATTAAAAATTAAACTGTACATTGAGGGCATATTTATCATAAAGATTGATAGCTTTAAGACATAGAGTACTTTATAAAACATAAAATAATTGACAGCTTAATTCTAATAAAATTTAAGAAATAAAAATAATTAATAAAAAATGTAATGCAAATGACCAATAACCATGAGATTTAATAGTTAATGAATAGCTAAAGAAATGCAAATTTTAAAATGAGATATAATCCTCACATATCAAATTATAATTTTTTTTTTTTTTTAAATCTGGACATGCCTGGCTTGGTTAGAGAAACTTCTATACTCTGTAATTGAGAGTTAATTATGTCACAGTGCAAGAAAAAACCATTTCAACGCTCTGTATAATAAAGAAAAACTAAAAAAAAATCTACATAGTCAACAGTATTAGAATGATTACATAAGACAGCATAATACTGTTAATATGATAACTAGAGCTTTTCTTAAGTCATAAAATATTACTATTACTATCACATAAAAACCATTAGAAATAATGCTGTAATAACTGAGGCAAATATAGAAAAGTCTAAGCACGAAACGTTTACAAAAGTATATATTGGTGACTATGTAAACATTAAAGTTCTTTCTTAAAAGGAAATATGATAAAACATTTACAGTGGATTTTGGTGGCTATCAGGTGTTTGGATGATGTCTGTTATACATTTTAAATTTTTATTTTTCTGTGAAAAGAATTTTGACACGAAAATAAAATCAACAGATGTATATGTTTACAGCTTGTTTCATGAGTGGATTTGGCACTAACCCATTTATGGAAAATGAGGATTTCAATTAAGTACTATTGGACACTTCAGTGACTGCAGGTGTGATTCTGTGTTGCTAAAATGACAGGAAGTTAAATGCAGAAAGACAGAATGCTGCTAGCAGAAACAACAGGCAATTCTGGATGAGGTTTGCTTGGTAGCCTCAGACTTCCACTATACACTAAGAAAGCAAGTCTTTTTTTTGCCTGAAGGTAAAAGGTCAGTTTTGAGATTAATTAGTCAAGTGCTTGATTTCGATACAGGATGCTGTTTCTGTGATTTGGTTAAGCAAATGATTTTGTTAAGTTCTCTCTGGAACTCTGAAGAACATGAAGCCCATTCCTGAGTGGAAGTTTTTGAAGGGTTCTTTTCCTTTCTGATTTTTACTAGTATATATTTTTCCCACTGCCGGCATCAACTCTTTTATAATTTCATTCTCTCCCTCTTTTTAAATAGTAAACTATCCTAAAGGTCATTAGAACTTTGAAAAGTGAACTAAAAATCAGCTAAATGCTTATCTACAATATAATATCTAAACAGATATGGACCTACTTATGGGACACTGATGGTATTTTCACTCAAAACATCTGCCAAATTTCTTAGACGGTTGTTTTAAGATGAAGGTTAAATAACTTATATTCATAGAGGCTTAATTGAAAAAACGGCCATGTCCATTAAATTCTATGGCACGTCAAAATGCCCATGCTTTTTAGTTTTTCTGAAGTTTATCAAACAGAGTTGCCATTGTCTTTTTATCATTAATATGCATCTGGCTAACAGGGATCAATTACAGCTTTCTATTAAGACACTGTAGCACACTAATTTTGGTTGTTTTGTTGTTGTTGTTGTTGTTGTTGTTGTTGTTTTACGGCTTATTTTTCCAAATAAAATTGATGTTTTAAAAGACATGTTCTCGAAAAAATATTATATTTTATCACATTGTTAAAATGCATCATGTTGATGAAATCATTTGTTTCTGTATCATAAAAAGAGACAAAAATTAAAGTCTGTAACTAGCTTCATTTGCTCTCAAAAGCAAATCAAATTCCTGTGCTGCCAAAGCTCCAGTAATACCTTTGCTATGGAGCGTGTCCTTAGTTCATTACTCTTCTATACTGACTGCCAGCTCCTTGACATGCCACAGTATAAAGAATGCTTTCTCATTTACATTTTCTTCTATAGCTTGAGGGTAAAAAGGTGCAAACATCACAACAATCACAGTGAGAAAGATGATTTTAATATCTTTGCAACTGCTTCCTGAAACATTCTTGAAATACCTCTTCCTGTGGTCCTTTCAGTAGCACTTCCCAGTGAGGGGCATGTG
>NW_011888942.1:138193-140491 GCF_000151845.1 Pteropus vampyrus
CTCTCCCTCTTTTTAAATAGTAAACTATCCTAAAGGTCATTAGAACTTTGAAAAGTGAACTAAAAATCAGCTAAATGCTTATCTACAATATAATATCTAAACAGATATGGACCTACTTATGGGACACTGATGGTATTTTCACTCAAAACATCTGCCAAATTTCTTAGACGGTTGTTTTAAGATGAAGGTTAAATAACTTATATTCATAGAGGCTTAATTGAAAAAACAGCCATGTCCATTAAATTCTATGGCACGTCAAAATGCCCATGCTTTTTAGTTTTTCTGAAGTTTATCAAACAGAGTTGCCATTGTCTTTTTATCATTAATATGCATCTGGCTAACAGGGATCAATTACAGCTTTCTATTAAGACACTGTAGCACACTAATTTTGGTTGTTTTGTTGTTGTTGTTGTTGTTGTTGTTGTTGTTTTACGGCTTATTTTTCCAAATAAAATTGATGTTTTAAAAGACATGTTCTCGAAAAAATATTATATTTTATCACATTGTTAAAATGCATCATGTTGATGAAATCATTTGTTTCTGTATCATAAAAAGAGACAAAAATTAAAGTCTGTAACTAGCTTCATTTGCTCTCAAAAGCAAATCAAATTCCTGTGCTGCCAAAGCTCCAGTAATACCTTTGCTATGGAGCGTGTCCTTAGTTCATTACTCTTCTATACTGACTGCCAGCTCCTTGACATGCCACAGTATAAAGAATGCTTTCTCATTTACATTTTCTTCTATAGCTTGAGGGTAAAAAGGTGCAAACATCACAACAATCACAGTGAGAAAGATGATTTTAATATCTTTGCAACTGCTTCCTGAAACATTCTTGAAATACCTCTTCCTGTGGTCCTTTCAGTAGCACTTCCCAGTGAGGGGCATGTGCATATAATCTTAGGGGAACTGGAGCCTCAAAAAGAAAATTGGAATTGCTCTCAGCCAGGGAGTTCTAAGCATCTGCTTAGGAAGCTAAAAGAATGATAGATGTGCTCTTGATTTCTGACCTCCCTTTCACATGTCTCTATATTTACATAGCTGAAGTAAACCCACAGAGAGGCTGTGCTATCAAAGAGCATGTGTTTTTATCCAGTATGACAACCACTGATAATAAAAAAAAAGACAGCTTTCCTCCAATATCTAGTCAGGACCCAGAGCAGAGGTGAATTCTCAGTTTGCTTCCCTTTTGCTTTCTCTGACTTGTGAGACACCGGAGCACTCACTAGTTTTTATTTATTTATTTACTTATTTACTTATTTACTTATTTAAATTAATTGAGGTGAAATTAGTTAATAAAATTGATTTCAAGCGTGCAATTCGTAATATGATATATATATATTTCATTGTGTGTCCACCGCCCAATGTTAAATTTCCTTCCATCACCATATATTTCACTCCCTTCACCGTTATCTACTTCCGCGCTTTCCCCTCTCCCTCTGGTAATCACTAAACTCTTGTCTTTGTCTATGAGTTTTTGTTTGTCTCCTTCATGTGTTTCTCGGTTTTATATACCACATATGAGTGAAATCATGTGGTTCTCAATTTTTTCTGTCTTAGTTCACTTGGTACAATAATCTTAAAATTGATCCATGTTGTTGCAATGGCAGTATTTCATCTTTTCTTATGGCTGAGTAACATTCCATTGTATATATGTATCACATATGCTTTTTCCAATCATCCATCAAAGTGAGGCAGGATAGTTAGCCTGGGGAAGTTCCCCCCAGCCCCCATTCCAGGATACAGCTCTGGAATTTTTCCTTAGTCTCTTACTCAGCCATCTCCCTGTTTTTATTTTATGCGTGAAACTCCAGTAAGAGAAACAAGCCAAGGCCAGGGGACAAGATAGATGGCCTTGGGCTATCTCCTCCCCTCAGGTAGCATGGGGAATAAGCCAACATTGGAGGCAGCATGGATGGCCTTGGGACACCCTCACCCTTAAGAAAACAAAAGCCTGAACTTTAGACAAGTTGAGGCAAACTTAAGTGTGTAGTTTCACTTTAATAAAACCTGTGCTTTCCTGCTTGCTGCTTGTCAAGCCCTTGAATTTTTTCTTGAGCATAAGATAAGAAATTGGTCACTAGAGCTCCAGGTTGGGGTCCCTCTTTGGACTCTTGCCCCATCAAGCTCTGCGGCTTCAGAAGGACACTTTGGTTGTTTTCATGTCTTGGCCATCATGAATAATGCCTCTATGAACATCAGGGTTCTGGATTTAATATAAACATTTAAAGATGAAAAATGCAGTGAACACATTATCATTTAGTAGTTAACTGAGTATCTGGTTATGATTTTTTAAATACT
>NW_011888942.1:140541-149154 GCF_000151845.1 Pteropus vampyrus
CCTTGGGCTATCTCCTCCCCTCAGGTAGCATGGGGAATAAGCCAACATTGGAGGCAGCATGGATGGCCTTGGGACACCCTCACCCTTAAGAAAACAAAAGCCTGAACTTTAGACAAGTTGAGGCAAACTTAAGTGTGTAGTTTCACTTTAATAAAACCTGTGCTTTCCTGCTTGCTGCTTGTCAAGCCCTTGAATTTTTTCTTGAGCATAAGATAAGAAATTGGTCACTAGAGCTCCAGGTTGGGGTCCCTCTTTGGACTCTTGCCCCATCAAGCTCTGCGGCTTCAGAAGGACACTTTGGTTGTTTTCATGTCTTGGCCATCATGAATAATGCCTCTATGAACATCAGGGTTCTGGATTTAATATAAACATTTAAAGATGAAAAATGCAGTGAACACATTATCATTTAGTAGTTAACTGAGTATCTGGTTATGATTTTTTAAATACTACATTGGAGTGCAATTACTACCTCATTTTATATTAAAGTCTATATTACAGTAGTTTTAACCCCAGAACAATAACCTTACTTTTCACCCAAGCAAACAAATGTTTCTTTTCTTCCTGTAAATGAGTGAAATAATGGGTTTATGAGAAATTCCATGTTAGAGATAGCAGAAAAACATATATGGCATTGATTTCCAAAATTTAATGAAAATAATAGGATGTCATCTTTTGGAGACATGTTATACACACACATATCCATTTCCTTATAGTCTTGTGCCTATAAAATTTTAAGGTTTGCAAATGTCATTGTTGCAATACCTCCTTTAAAGGCTAATTCTGGATTCTTATTTCCAAATTAGTCCTTGTTCTGTCTACAAACTGTAAGCCAGTGCTTTCCAGTGTGAGCTCTTGCATTCTCAAGCTACTCAGAAGCTACTAATGGGAGAGGTGGTGAGGAGGAGGTACACAAGTAATGTCTGCTCTTGCCAAAGCCCTATAGGACAGAGTACATTTAGCACTGGTAAACCTGCCATGACTAGGTAAGGAATTCAAAATATGTTAGTAGAAATTATTTCTACTTGCTGGGATAACAAAAGTTTTATGCAGCTAATGACACAAATGCTGCTAGGCAAACACACATGTTTTACATTGAAATAAATAGGAAAATAAATTACTACTTATTGATGCCAATTAGTAACATAATGTTTCATAGTGTTAGGTAGCTAGTCAGGCATGAGTGACAGGAGCCAAGGCCCAGCTCTGTAACCATAGAAACTTCCCTTGAAGTCCTTCCTTAAGTATCTCCCAGAAAAATCTCCTTTTTAGGGTTGTAAATTACCCCAAATCCTAGAGCACAAAGGCCATAAAAGCCGCTGGCTAAACTAGCTACAAACACATTCACAAAAATACTTCCCGAAACTCTAGGCTCATTATACCATCATAATAATATCATAACTATGCCTGAAAGTTCATGAATCTAATTAGACTGAATTCTGGATAAGCACATGTGCGGTAGTCAAAGTGCTATATAGCAGCCAACTGTCAGTCAAGGTGACTTCACATACAGATCATCTAGGACCTCCCATCAAGGCCCAAATATAAAAAGACCTTCCCATTTCTGTGAGGTTACAGCTCTCCTGGCTGGAAACCCGCCCCTCCCTTTGGGGCTACTATATTATCTCTTCATCTCCTAAATTCCGCAGGGCTGCAGCCCTCTCTAGAGTGGCCCTTCTCCTTCTAAAATGTACTTTCAATAAATCTTACTTTTTCTCAATCTCTCTGACCTGTAACATTTTGCTGCGTCAGCGGGGAAGAACCGAGGGACAACACACAATGCCACCATCCACTATCCACCTCCTCCTCCCGCTCTTCCCCCATGCCACTGGAGCAACACTGGATTTCACATCATCCCCATGATGACATGTAGTAGTATAGACACTAATGAAGAGAAATATTAAAGGATGCATGTTGGTGAATCAGTTAGGAATTACTGCTGTAAACCTTTTTCTTATTTAACCTTTGATTCCTGAGAGCTTATATATCTGTCACAATACTGTCAAAAGAAAAAAAAAAGAGTAAATGCATGAATCAGGACCCATTTTATACTTGTTTGAAGGTTGGTCCTTAGTCAACATAAGAGACCATGCTTCGGTAACAACTATTTGTGTGTATGTGTGTGAAAATCTCAAAGCAAAATCTAGTGTTTTAGGGTTTCACATGCAAAAATGTTTACTAATCATGAATAATTAATATATAGCGTTTTGCAGCCAGAGTACTATATAACTTTTAGTTTCAATGAATGCTAAGAAGTTTGGCAAAATATTGTCTCAAAATGCTGTCAAACATTAAATGGCTCCGAATTTTCAAGCTAATGAAGGTCTGAAGTAGATGTTTTTCTTTTCTACTTGAACAAGACAAAACAGTTTTCTCTGTTGAAGGCTACCGAATTCTTTTAGTTTTAGTTTGATCACTTCCCCATTTCTTTTTATCATAT
Organism: Pteropus vampyrus; assembly: GCF_000151845.1. Lineage (NCBI taxonomy): Eukaryota > Metazoa > Chordata > Mammalia > Chiroptera > Pteropodidae > Pteropus > Pteropus vampyrus. The sequence goes on from NW_011888942.1 coordinate 142,979, forward strand.
GCATGTTATTCTCTACAGCTTAAATTCATTAAGAAATGAATTTTTTAATCCAAGATTCGTAGTCACTTCCTAAATGGTTAATTCACTCTTTCACTAAACACAAAGGATGAATTCAATCTGCCTTTATTTAAACACAAAGGATAAAATAAATAAAGGCAGAGTGTATTTCTTAAGAGCTCAGAATCTAATAAACTGAGTGACTAAGGAATATGATTAAACTAATTGTGTGATAAATAACAATTAACTAATTAATGAAAAATAAGTAACTAATAAATAAGTCAAGGCCAGGTTATGTGTAATGCTGACCATAACATCAGGTGCTGACAGGGCAGCAATCTTTAAAGCCATGAGTGCTTCATTTTATGGTTTTTATATCTTTCAGCACCTTTTTAGTTGTAATATTTATATAATAAATATAATTATATAATAATCCTTGCATTTTTACCCAGTTAACTTGAATTTTTTTTGTGAGAAGTTAACTCTACATTATGATGTGTTATCATCAAAAACAAGAAATGGTTTTAATTAAATATTTCAGATGTAATTTGATACATTTCAGGAATAATGTCCTCTGCCCTCTGCGGAGCATTACAGACCATTTGTTTTTCTTAGAAAAAGCATCATCTGGATGTTACCAGAGATAGAGGCAAACAAAAGAGCACATGTAAAAAGACATCTTTTATATTGTTCCCCATCTCTCTTCCAAAAACCTATACTAAGAAGTTTGGCAAAATATTGTCTTGAAATGCTGCCAAACATTAAATGGCCCCGAATTTTCAAGCTAATGAAGGTCTGAAGTAGATGTTTTTCTTTTCTGCTTGAACAAGACAAAACAGTTTTCTCTGTTGAGGGCTACCAAATTCTTTTAGAATTCCAGTCTATATTTAATATTTATTAGACACCAAGTAAAATGTTCACATTGACAGAATTAAGGGCCATAGAGCTTTCTTTTTCTTCTAATACAGTACGTTAACTATAGTCACCATGCTGTACAGTACAGTACAGTATAAATACAACTATACAACTTAATATACAAATAAGAAATTCTTTGTACAAAACCATGCAATAAATGAAAGATTCTTGATTTGCAGACATTTCTGGAATGACTTAGTCCATTTCTTTCCAATATACAGTATTTTTATCCTTGAAAAATGTCCTAGTAAAATGACTATCATGAACTATGATTCATCTGTTATTCAGTTACAGTTAGAGAAATTGATAATTGAAAGAAAATTAAAGACATTTTCTAAATAATCTTTTTTATCTTCTTCACATACTATATCACTGTTTCACTTTTTATTCAATGATTTGTTAAGTAATAATAGCTACTAACTATAAGCATCTCATAATGATCCTGATTACAGTTATTATCTTCATATTATAGCTGAGAACAACACTTGAGATGTTAAGTGATCTATGCAAGGTCACACATACTGTTTAAATTACTAAAATATAAATTTTCGTTTCATTTCTAAAGGTTCCAAGATCTTGAGGCTACGGAATAATTTCTACATCTTCATCTTTACCAGTCTCCTTCGAGTTTCACCTACTAGTCCATCTATGATACAGGAAGATCAGGCGATCTTGCACAGGTGTCATATAAATTGCCTTATGCATGTCGTATGGTGTTATCTCTCCCTGCCACGTCCTCATCCTTGTTCTTCCCCAGCCCACCACTTCTTGCTTCATGGCTGCACTCCTCCAGAAAACCTACCTTGATTGACCTTCCTCATTCTTCACATCTTTTTCTGTTTCTCTGGTTTCTCTCTGAATATGAGTTTCTGCTTAATTTCATTCTACTCTGTTTATGATGTACCCATGGAGTGGGCCTACTTCATCTTAACATTGCTGTGAAGAAAATATTAAATTACACAATTCTCAATGGAATCTAAATGGAATCAGAACTCAGGCAAATGGTAAAATTATGGTAAGGTTGTACCTGCGAATTCCATATTGTGGCAAAAACAAGAAAAATGCTTACCACTAATAAACATCAATTGAGTTATTCAGCAAAGTTTCCTGGAAAGATAAACATTATTGTTATACCTGAGGGGAACTATGTAAATTCCCTAAACAATAAAATATATGTTCAGACTCTTTCCTTTTGTAATACTATTATATTTTATGGTGACAGATTCATAGCTGAGATGGAATTTAGTGAATGGTAATGTCTATTAAGGACTGCCATATTCTATTTGTTAAAAATAATACCTCGCATCTGTCTATTGCTTTATAATGTGTAAAGTAATATCACTAACATTATTACATTTGATTCTCTCAGCATCCCTGAGAGAAAATCAAGAAATACAATTCTGTAGGGTATACTTATAAAATCTCCTTAACCTTTCTCTCTCAGCATAATCATCATTGCACACCTGTCTCACACTTCTGTTTTATGTATTTCATATTTTGGTACATTATAATCACAAAGTTAAGATAAATAGATATTACTATCTGCTTCAGTGGAGGTAATATTTGATTTTAGTTCACAAATAAAAATGAAAGAAAAATTGCAAGTGTTTCAGCTTGTTAAGGAGAACCTATGTTATTTTTGATTAGGTCTTTATCATGCCGATTAATATAATAAAATCTTAAAGTTTTGTTGATATTGCTCTAACAAGAGCTTTGTATTTAAATAGCTATCCTGTTTGGACTTGTCTTAGAAATCACAAGAGAATGTTGCAATTCTATGTCAGATGATGTATGATTTTAGTTTTATTAATGGATAAATCTGGGGCAAGAAAAGAGAATAACATTCTGTAGGAATAGCTGCGGGAATAGTAGTAAGCTGAATATTGCTTTGCTACAAATCATATTTGAGTGGGTGAGATTTCACTGCCCTAAAGCCGGTTATATTACAGTCCATTTATTTGTCAGGATAGGATTTTATTAGCAACCAGTTCTGGCTTTTGCATGAGAATGAATCTTCTCACAGCCTGAGCATAAAAGACTAACGGAGTTTAAAATCAACACCACATTTGATAGCTTTAGCCCAGAATCAGTGAGGTGAGGAGGTTGAAGTCAATGTTCCATTCTATTCTGCTCAGATGAAGCTGATAACAAATACTCCATGTGTGCATGTGTTTTCATGTTGATCTGTTTGTGTTGGGCTTTGGCTCTCTATCTCTTTTAGCTTATCCACATGTTTGTAGTGATGGTAAATCAAAGTTGAAGCACAGACGTGAAAGAAAAATTGTGATTTTGGCCATTTTAGAAAAAGAAAAAAAAACATGATGGAGTTAGGAATTTGTTTTAAAACACTGGAATTGCACAGAGGCTTGTGAAAGTGCTTACAACTAACACAACCTCTCAGGGCCACTGAAGGGTCAGCTGGCAGAAAAAAAATGACTTTATGTAAAGTTTGATCAAATTACCCAATGGGAGCAATCTACATCTGTATACTAATATTTTAATAATATCTCACTTTATAAGAGTAGTAAAAATTACTAAAAAAATTAAAAAAATATTGTAGGTTAGAAACAACACTCTATTTATTATTAAAAGATTACACAAGGTTATTTCCAGCAGGAGAAAAAAATCCTCTTTAAACTCTCACAGAATGTTTAAGAATGTTTCAATAATTTCCTGATCAATTTTTTTGCTTTGCATAGGGTCCAGGAATCCAATGGTCAAGAACTTAAATCCCAGTCAGATGTAACCTACCATGCCTGACATGTCGCGTTGTATATTGTATCTCAGGGTTGGAGTTCTGGAAGCTGACATTCAGAGAGGGGTGAAGGAAAATGCAAGCAGCACGGTGAGAAATGGTGTGGCGGGAAGGGGAGACTCAGCAGCATCTCTGAAAGTTGCGAGTGAGTTATGGTCACTGGTACATTATAGCATTGTGTTTGAATACATCCTAACAACTTCACAGCAACTATTACCGCTTTTTGAATACTCCCTTCTTCTGAGGAAGAGGGGATTATGAGGGAAAAAAGACTATTATTAAGGACCTCAGTACCTAGGCTGCAACACCCCACTACCCACACTACTTTAAAAAAGTTGCAATCTAGGAAATAGAGGTGCAGAAAAAAAAATGAGTTACGAAGCAACGAAAAGTTCAAGAAAAGTTCAAGCAGCAACAATAGGAAAACAGTGGCAAAGATCACTTCATTGGTGGTTGGGTTGAGCTTTGAGGAAAATTTCAAATCTCTAGAGTTGTGATGGCAAGCAACAGGTAAAGATACTCACCAGACACAAATAATGACAGAACAGTAGTAGCCTTTATGGTCAGCTGATATGAAGACAAACTACCACTCCACATTAAAGACTCCTAGAAAATCAACAAAGTGGGTAAGGAGTAAAGTCTATCTCTTGGCAGTTTGGAATTATTAATGTATATAATGTATGTCTGAACCATTAAAGTGATCATCTTTCAGACTCTCAGACCAGTGAATCCTTGAACCTTATAAATTGTACTTCAGCCAGTACAGCTAGCTGATATCTTTTTTTTTCTATTTTTTAAATTAAATTTATTGGGGTGGCATCGGTTAATAAAATTATATACATTTCAAGTATACAAGTCAATAATATTTCATCTGTATATTGCATTGTGTGTTGACCACCCAAAATTAAATTTGACTCCCTTTATACCTAGCTACTTCCACCCCTCCCCCATTCCTCACCCTTTCCTCTGGTAACCACTAAACTATTGTTTGTATCCGTGAGTCTCTGTTTGTCTAGTTCATTTGTTGCTTTCAGTTTTATATCCTACATATGAGTGCAATCATATGGTTCTCAAATTTTTCTACACTTCATTAAGCATAATAATCTTAATATCCATCTATGTTGTCACAAATGGCAGTATTTTATCTTTTTCTATGGCTGAGTAATATTCCATTACTGAGTTTTATAAGTGTGTGTATATATGTCAGGTGTTCTTTATCCAATCATCTCTTGATAATTTATTGCAATAACAGAACTTCTCAGATGCCTGCCCTCATTGTGAAAGAATAGAATCTGACAGGTTCAAGTTTAGAAGCCTACCTATAATGGACCTTTCCACACACAGATAATTTACTTTTAGTGTATGACTTGGCAAATCTCTCTCTCTCATTCATATCCTCTCTCTCTCTCTCTCTCTCTCTCCCTCTCTCTCTCTCTTTCCTGACCATAGTCTCAATACTCCTCAATTTCATGTTCCCCTCCAGATGTTTCTTCTATCTCCTTGCCTTTAGTAAAATCTAGTTTTTTCCCTGAGGATTGCTTTTTGTCATGACTTCTCCAAAAAAAGTAGTTATATAGTCATAGTTCTTAAATCTCAGCATCAGAATATGGATTCAGTGTCCATTATTTACCATACTACAGCTTCTCAGTTATTGTTTTCTGACTATCTTATAAAATGTTTAGTATTTGGCTCATTCAATGTTCTCTGTCCTTTATCCTATCATCTGTCAATTATTCTGCCATTTATCTTTGTTCAGCAAAGATTTTTGTTCCTTGTTCACAATATTTCTCTTTACTAATGCTGGCATCATGCTGGATTATTTTAATCTCTAAATAAAATAGCCATTCTTAATTTCTTTATCTCCAAACACTTTGACTCTTTATCTTAGCTACCAGCTTACTTGGCCAATACCATACGTTGTAATTACACATTTCTAATTTATCTCTAAAAATTTTTGTCAAGCTTTATCTCCTGCTATTTGCCAGTTTGCTTATCCAATTATTCCCACTTGAGTCTTTTTCAGCTTTATTGAGACTTCCAGTTTAGCATTCCTCAGCCTCTAAATATATCATTCAGATCTTTATTTTATAATCCCATCTTATCTCTCTTACTTAGTCTTATTATGTTCTTTTTCATTTTAGGAAACATCGTTTAACATTATTACAAGCATGTACTCTGTAGTCACAAAATCTGTGTTCAAATCTCATCCCCGAAACATTCTGGATGGTTAACTTTGTGCTTAAATTTCAGTTCCTAAGTGTTCTCAGCTATAGTGCTTATTTCATAGATTGTGTTAAGGGTGAAATGACTAATATATGTAAAATACTTAATTCTTGATAGAAATTAACATACATATTTTATATGTAAACATTTATTATTATATAGTTTTTCAAATAGGTATATGTAAATGAATACATTTTACATGTATTTATTACAAATGTCACTTTTACTTATTTTAATTTTATATTTATTTATACAAAAATATAAATTTGTGACAAACCCATTAACT
>NW_011888942.1:149204-160239 GCF_000151845.1 Pteropus vampyrus
TAACATACATATTTTATATGTAAACATTTATTATTATATAGTTTTTCAAATAGGTATATGTAAATGAATACATTTTACATGTATTTATTACAAATATAAATTTGTGGCAAACCCATTAACTTCCTTGTTTATTCAGAAATAAAATGCCACCCATTCTCAAAACATAGATCAAACCAGTGACTCATTTTAATCATACTTCTATCTAAGTAACTGAGCTCTACTGGAGAGAGTTATATATTTGGTACTATTACAAATTTATGGTCACAAAATTCAAGCATTGCCTAAAATTTACCCCACCTCTTAGTCAATGATGTCACTTCTTCGCATTTATCATTTAAAGGTCAGTGGGACAATAAAGACAGGAAGCATAAATTCTTTTAATCTTCCTCCACAAAGTAATCTACTTTTAACTGTTTCTTTTATCATTCTTTTCCTTCCTGAACAAATATTCCAATAAGAATTTCCTTTATGCACTCTTTATTTCATCATTTCTTATTCATTTCTCAGTTCACTTCAATTTGGCTTCTGACACATTGCAATCTTACTATGTGAGTCAATTTCCAACTTTAGTTTTAGAATGTCAACACTGAACTCTATATAATTATGCATAAGTCTATTAAAATATTTAGAGCTGTGTTAGCTAAAATTATTATCTAATTAAACAGGCAAATGGCATTTTATCAATTTCAATTTGATGAAAGTGCAATTAGAATTTTAACTTTAACCTATACTTTCAAATGCATATAATCACTTTTATTTTACTCTTTCTGGCTTAAATATTTTGTTATATTTTAGAAATGTCATATAATGTTAGTTATAAACTATGTCATATAACATAGTTTCACTAATGTTAACTGTGAAAATCAATATATTCCTTTATATCACACCATTTATGTAATAGAGTGGCTTAACTTTAGACACATAGCATTTTAAACAGCAAGTCTGCTACTGACTCCACAAAGTGTATCAAGCAACACACATAAAAAAGTGGTACTCCAGCTTCCTTATCTGTAAAGTGGGAAAAGTAATACATGGCTCACTGAGGTGTTATAAAGATTATACTTAACATTGACTTCAAGCATCAAGCACAGCCCTGACCCATTAGTCCTCAGTTGGATAATTATTATTCGACACCACATCTACCTTGCTAGTATAGCACGCTTAACAAAATAATCACTTAATAAATACCGTACATGCGTTGGCTGCTGAATAGCATTATTTTTTATAAGTCAATGGTTAATCAATAAGAAGGAAAATGTGTCTGTAAGGCATTTTGTATACTTCATTTAGTTTTATTTAAAAGAAAAAGGACAGTAGAATCTTTACTAGAAATTAATCAGCTTTGTAAGTAATTGGAGATTTCGTCACATACAACTTGAAGCTTTCTCGATACCAAATATTACTTGCAGATTTTGGAGGAGAAATGATAAACTCTTTTTATGTTAAACTAAACGATACAAAACTGTGACTTTCCCAGCTTTCATTAATCTTTTTTGTTGTACATTCTGATCAGTTTTTTTAATAATAATTTTTTTTACATTGTACAATTCAATTAATTTTTTTCAATTATAGTTGGCTTACAATAATATACCAGTTTCAGTTGTATAGCATAGTGATAATAGATCCGCGTAACTCACAAAGCAATCACTCACTAAATTTAGTACCCCTCTTCCTCCTTACATATTTATAACCATCTTTTCCATGCTACACTCTACATCTTCATGACTATTCTGCAACTATCCATTTGTACCCCTTAATCTCTTTGCCTTTTCTTACCATCCCCCCAACCCCCCTCCCATCTAGTAGCCCTCAAATTATTCTCTGTATCTATATTTATTTCTTCTTTTGTTATTGTTGTTGTTTATTTTGTTCTTTAGATTTCACATATACATAAAATCATGTGATATTTGTCTTTCTCTATCTGACCCATTTAATTTAGCACTATATCCTCTAGGTCCATCAAGGCAATATCTTTTCCACTCTTTTCCTTTTAGTCTGTGTGTGTCTTTTAATCTGAAGTGAGTCTCTTGTAGGCAGTATATATAGGGATCTTGTTTTCTTATCCAATTAGCCACTCTATCTTTTGGTTGGAGCACTTAGTTCTTTTCCATTTGAGATACTTGTTGATAGAAATGTAGTAATTACCATTCTTTATTCCTGTTTTTGATACATATTTTTTCTTCTTAAAGAAATCCCTCCAATATTTCCTATAATACTGTCGATAAATTCCCTTAGCTTATTTGTTGATAAATTCTCTTAGCTTATTTTTGTCTGGGAAGCTCTTTATCTGCCCTTCAACTCTAAATGATAGCTTTGCTGGATTAAGTATTCTTGGTTGTAGATCCTGGGTTTTAATCATGTCAAACATTTTGCGCCAAACCCTTCTGTCCTGCATATTTTATTTTGAGAAATCAGCTGCAAGTCTTAAGGGTGCTGCCTTGTATGTAACAAACTGCTTTTCTCTTGCTACTTTTAAGATTGTTTTTTTGTATTTAAACTTTGGCATTTTAATTATAATGTGTCTGGTGTGGGACTCTTTGAGTTCCTGGTTTTTAGGACTCTCCGAGCTTCCTGGGATTTTATTTCCTTCACCAGGTTGGGAAGTTTTCCATCATTATTTCTTCAAATAGCTCCTCGATGTCTTGTTTTCCCTAAGTACCTCCATGATATGGATATTTTACATTTAATAATGTCCATAGACTTTTAAAATTATTTTTATAGTCATTATTGTTATAGTATTGGCTTCTTTTTTCTTTCCATTCTGACTGAGTGTCCTTGGCTTTCCCATCCTCTATATAAGTCATTCACTTTGTTTATTCACTTTGTTTATTCCATTTAATATACCTCTCATCTCAGATAATGTGTTCTTCATTTTCTGACTGGTTCCCTTTTATAATTTCCATTTCCATTTTCATGTTTTTTTTTTTATCTCTTTGTTAAAGTTCTCACTGAATTCATCTACACTTCCCCTAAGTTCATTGAGCATTTTTATAACCAGTATTTTGAACTCTGCATCTGTTAGACTGCTTGACTCCATTATTCCTGGATCTCTGTTCTGTTCTCTCATATGGTCTCTGCTTCTTTGTCTTCCATTTTGTCTGCCTTTCATGTCTGTTTCTATGTACTAAGCAAAGCTTCTAAGTCTCCTGGTCTTATTAGTATGGCTTTGCGAAGTAAATGTCCAGTGGCACAACCCTGAGAGGGGTTCAGCTACAAGCCAAATTTAGCCCCAGCCTGTGCCCCTTGGGGGCTACCTGTTAATATTCAGTAAGCAATTCACAGATGCTATGCTTATAGTTGCCTCAAGAGGCCACGTGAGAAAACGAGGCCAGCAGCCTCTACCAGTGTGAGTCTAGGTGCTGCTCAGCAAGGAGCACCTGACTGGCTGAAGATATACCTGAATGTGACTTGGGTGGGGCTGCGAATTGGGGGAGATGGGGTTTCCGGAAATCCTCTGGGTGGAGCGACCTCAATTTTCCAGTTTGATGACATCTCGGCTATGGTGGAGCTGGGTCCATGCACTGGGAGTGGAGAGGGCTCAACAGGGAACAATGGATACCACTGGCACTTTTGCCTGGGAGAGAGCCTCACCTCTGGCTCTTGCTCCAACAACTCGGTGTCACCCTCTAAATCCTTGGTGCACTCCGAGCAGCCAAACAACTCTGGGTGCTGGTGCTTAGAGTGAGCAGGTCCATCACCATGAAAGTCTGGTTGCAGACATGACTCTTTAAAGAGGCATCAGCAGCTGCTAGGTGCCGCTGCTATGGCCTTTGACCCACTCAACCTCTCAGGACTGGGCAGCCTCGTGTCCTCATTCAATTCTACCTCCTCCTCTTGCAGGGTGATTTCATATTTCTCTCCCTAGTTGTAGGGCTTTTTCATCTAGATCCCAGGTGATTTTCCTTGCTATTTACTCCTTGCTTCTGTCACAACTTTGATTTGGTCACAAGAGAGATCAACAGAGCTTCTATCATCTACGCCATTTTTTTTGTCCCCCTCATAAACCTTAACTAATTCATTGAATGGTCACATTGGATTTGTCTTCGTGGCAGAAAGATTGGCAGCACGTAGGGTTGTTCAAATCCATGTTTATGATCCTGTGTATAGCAAGACTAGGCTGACTGATGACTGATTGTAAATTTTTTGTCAGAATTGCTAAGGAATGATATTTTATATGTATGTATGTATACGTGTGTATATATATGTGTGTACAGTTTTGCTCTTTCACCTACACTTTTACTCTAACTCACTTTTTCCTCTGTTATTTGTGGTAATGATTTTTCATGATGTTATCATTATATTTTATTTGAAATATTGTCATGCAGATTTATATATATGATGCAATTGAAGCCCAGAATAGCTTCATGATAACCAGAACTTTGGAAATACAGAAACTAAGATTTAATACATTTTCTAGAAATGAATCTTGAGATTCTGCTTAGAAATTCTAGCCATTTCTTTACCTTAGCCAACTTTTGGTGAAAGAACCAATCTCAATCTGGGAAGAAATGCCTCTATGACAGAGAATACATATTAATAATTGAGGAATGAAGGGAGAAAGCACTTAGCCATCACTGTGACAGATGGTAAAACATCCTGTCTCACAACCAATCATAAAAGTTAGGAAAATTTTCTTAATGTAGTACAACTTGTAACCTGAAAAGCAAATTGACAATTAAAATATTATTTCCCCCAGTATGCTCTAAAATAATACTCATTTCATGGAATTGTGGGAAATGTTAAGTATAATTCTACATGTAACAAGCTTTACATGATGCATCTTACATGACAGAGTATCTATAAATATAATTTCCCTTAATGCTGAGGCAGTTCTGAGAAGTTCTATTTGTTTTTGCAATGTGCCCTCAGAAGCTCATAACTGTGTCACAGCTTCAAAAAATATTGGGCAATATGCTGCCCCATGGCAAAGGGAAGAATCTAAGACATGCTGCAGCATGTCACATAGCAGGCAATTTAAGATTCTAGGTTCTGAAATCCATCTCTTGAAATAGTTCCACAGGTAGATATAAGATGTTTATTTCAGGAAATTCAAAAGTAATCTTTTACCCTATCTCATTTTTTCTCACCATGTACCCATAAGAAATGAGAAGGTCAAATAAAACCAACCACAATTTTTTGATATGTAGATCTGATAAGTGATTTATTCAGAAACATGTTTAATCTCAAGCTTCTAGTTCCCAAGGCTTTGCAGTGTTTCCTGACTTAATGAATTGACTAATCCTTTGTGAAGAAGGCAATGATTACTTCCTGTTTTTCTGGCCCTTATAGATGCAGCAGTTTGAAAACTTGGTCATTAATCTTCAATGTGTTCACAATCATGGTCACGTAGGGCCTATTTGGGATTGCAGATCAAATAAACTACACAGATTCCTGAACTAAGCATTAGCATTGCCAGACTTAAATCACTTTCTCTATTCAAGTTAGTTTCATGGGACAGTGAGCTGAAAGTTCCTACTCTATCATGTTAGTGTAGAAGATTTGTGAGGATTCCTTTTGTACAGAGTCTGTAAGCATAACAGACATTGCCCAGAATCCTCACTAAGATAAATAATGAATGAAAACTTATTTAAGAATAAAATTTTAAATAAAAAAAGGATTGCATTGTGTAGAAGGAGCAGGTTTACTCACCCTCCTCAGAATGACAGTCATTGCCTGCAGAAATAGCAATTCTTGCTGACTTTTGTAAAACTATTACTAATAAACTCTTTTTAGGTGATTGGCAAAATAGGTTGAAAGTGAAATGAAATAAAAAAGTAAAGATTTGGATGTGGAGAGATATCATTGTCTTTACAAACAGAGAAGATAAACACCCAAATTCCAAAGTGGAAATATAGCATGCAAAAGTCAGCAAAGCACAAAGCTTAACAGTGTATAGTAGATTTTTGAAATATATCTAAATAGCTAAAGTAATAAAAAAAAAAGTCCTTCTTAGAGAACTATCAAATTTAGTAATAATAACTGTTTGTCATCGTAAGGTAGGGTGCTACTTTAGTCATGAGTTAGAGGGAGATCCAACGGGATAGCTAAGGAAATTTTCATTTTAAACATTACATGGGAATTTAGGAAAAAAGAAGAGAGAGAACAAGAAAAGGAGAGGAAGGATGTAGAGAGCTTTAGGAATTGAAAGAGGTTGAAATATGTGGGAAAAATGAAGTTAGGAATTCCTAAGGTCAGAGAAGAGAATAAAAGAATTGTAAGAAAAGATGCTTAATGTACAATTTCTTAAATCATTGACATAAAATCCTTCTTCCTCTTAGGACATGTTTGTATGAGTGTGTATATATGAAAGAGATAATCAATTGAATGAGCCTTCACAAGAGGTGAATCATAGATACATGGAGCTTAATTACAAGGAATCAGAATCACGAAGTCAGAAGCTAGCAACTATGAAAATTTGCGAAGTCAGAAGCTATAGCAATTATGAAAATATAAGTCCATGGAAATATTTAGGATTCTTGGGAACATGTGGAACATGCACCTTTGTCATCTAGACAAAACTGCTATCAATTGATTTCTGCTTTTCTGCACTTAAAATTTGCTGATTATATGTGACAGTTTTTTTTTTCTTATTCTCAAATTATATTTAGTTGGAATTTCATTTTCATAGTTTTGAGCCACTTGAAAAACAATGATTTTTTTTTTTTTTTGCATAGCTCCATCCCCTAATAACTTCTTGCTGGACTTTGTTTTCTGTAATTTTTTTTTCGCACATCTGTTTTCTTCACATGTATAACTAACTTTACTTCTTAAGAAGTTCAGAATCATTGGTTTTAGCTGTCATCACAACTTTGTTTATTAGTCTTCCTATTTTCAGTCTTTCTATACCCTAAACCTCAAAGTCTTTGCCCATGATGCTACCAACTGTTGTTATCAGAGCACAAGGAGTCTGTCTGCCTGCATGCATCTGAGTTAAAGAAGGGATATGTGCAGATTTTGCAACAGAAAAAATAAATAAGGTTTATTTAGAGTTGAAAGTCCTGGAGACACAGGTGTGTCACCACTGGGGTGATATGAAATCCGGTGTCTCCCCAGCAGTGTGAGGGAGAAGGAGGTGGATAGGGGACAGTGGCATTGTGTATTATTGTCCCTCGGTTCTTCCCTGCCGATGCAGCAAAGAATTACACAGGTCAGAGGATTGAGAAAAAGTAAGATTTATTGAAAGTACATTTTAGAAGGAGAAGGGCCACTCTAGAGAGGGCTGCAGCCCCGTGGAATTTAGGAGAGGAAGAGATAAGATAGTAGCCCCAAAGAGAGGGGTGGGTTTCCAGCCAGGAGAGCTGTAACCTCAAAGAAATGGGAAGGTCTTTTTATATTTGGGCCTTGATGGGAGGTCCTAAATGATCTGGAAGTGAGGTCACTTTTACTGACAGTTGGCTGCTATATAACTCTTTGCCTACTGGGCATGTGCTTATCAAAAATTTATTCTGTTATAATTAGATTAATGAACTTTCAGGCATAGTCATGAGATTATAATGATGGTATAATGAGGCTGAAGTTAGGGGCAGTATTTTTACACTTGTGTTTGTAGCTGATTTAGACAGCATCTTTTACGGCCTTTGTGCTCCAGGATTCGGGGGTAATTTATAACCCTAAAAGGGAGGTTTTTCTGGGAGATACTTAAGGAAAGACTTCAAGGGAAGTTTCTGTGGTTACAGACCTGGGCCTCGGTTCCTGTCATTCATGCTTGAATAACTACCTAACACGTCAGCTGTTGCTCTCAACAACCTAGTTCCCCGGGTGTCTCAGGAGTACAGATTATATATGAAAAATCAGTAGTCATGGAAAACAAGGAAGTTGGGGTTAATGAGTGCTACTGATTAGACTTTTGGAGGGAGATGAATTAGCCATTGCTCTATCCCATCTGGTGGGATTGTTCTGCCTTGATGGGCCTGGGATTGAAACACATCTAAGGCTAACATGTTATCTTTAGTGTAACAAAACTTATTATCCTCATGAGTATAGACTTGAGGCTTGATAAGTCTCATGTCTTAAGTTTAATGTTTAAAGGAGCAGGCATTCAGAGATGGAGGGATAAGGGTGAAAAAATCAAGTGAGTCACAATGCCATTATTTGGGCAAAAGCAGTTTGAATCAGATAAAAAAAACTATATTAAAGAAATGAAATAAATTTGATGTGCTATTATACTGTCGTTACACTATCTTTCTTAAAATTTTAAATCACATTTCTCTTTTTTTTTTTTTCACATTTCCCTTTTTAAGCAACTGTGATGGATCACTTCAGATCAGAGCAAGATACTTGACTTTTTCATATTTACTCTAGAGGGCATTTTGACTTCATGCTTGAACCTTTGTCTCATCTTTGCTCCACTACTGGTGGGAAGAGTTACAACACCATGTGCAAAGTGATAAGACTGGTGAAGAACTAGAGCGAGTGATAGAACATAAGTGATCTGGTCACTTGAAACATTCCTAGAGCAACTGAAGGCAATTTGCCACCATATTTTCTTTCATTGGTTAATTAAGGAAGAAGTACTCACCACCTAACCCACAATGACTGTTATTGGCATCTGTCTTTAAAATAAAATAAAATGACCAAAACATCTTATTATAAAAATTAGTTCTGCAATATGTTTACCCTTAACCATCAGACATAGTACACACACACATACACACAGATTTACAGTGGCAGCAGCTATAAAGAATAAAATTTGGAACTGAAAAAAAGTGATACGTAAAACAAAATTTAAAAATATGTTTACAGAAAATAATACAATTTAACAACACTGTGTAAGGAGAATTAATGAAAATATACTAAATAGAAATGGTTTAATAAATTTTTAAGAGTTTGATAAGTTTTGAAATAATTTTAAGCATTAAATTTGGTCTTTAAAATTATATTGTTAAAAATCTATCAGTCACATTATTATGTCTAAATATCTATTCATTCTTCTTATTGCTTAAGAAATTGTTTAAAATATATAACTCAAATTACTTCTCAAACTAGCCTAAGGCAACTTTACAAACTGTGTTTCCTATAGTCCTTAGTCCACATTAGCATGATCATACTGAGGATTTTGTTTGTATTTCTACAATCTCATAATTTACAGTACTGAACATTTTCTTGGAACCTCTTTATAACTTCCATTTCTCTGCCTGGCAATTACTTATTTATCCCTGCAGGCTCAGTTCACCTTCTTGACCACAAACAGGATTGATTATTTCTACCATATGAACATATTACTGACATGGTATTATTCACATTAAATAGCTATTGCTCAACATACTCTATCCATCACTAATTATGAATTCAATAAAGGCCAAAATTAAGACCCAGGTTTTACACATTTGTATATTGCCCTCAATATTTACAAACATTTTGTGCATATTCCGAAAATTTTTCTGACTAAAAATCAACCTATTTAGTAAAGAGTTTTAAGAGCTCCACAACTAATTACCATATACTTTTAGGGAATTTTCTTAAGCTCTTTGTGTCCTAGGGTTTACTTCTGTTTTGTTTTTCTCATCTTTAAAATAATAATGAGCATACTAACCTCATGGAATTGATATAAATAAGAATGATACAAAGGACTTAGTATTGGTATAAAGTAAGCATTCTATAAATTTTAGATATTATTATTTTAAAATCAATTTTATGTCTTAAATATTTACATCAGTTCTAATTGGAAGTAGGGATATGCAAAATGTTCTTGACCTATATACCTGCTCTGGGGTTTCCTATGGCTAGTGAGTAAAAAGGCAGACATGTCAGAATTGCTCTGTCGTTGTTTACACATCCTGATTTATTGTATGACGTATTTAGGATTTTAGAGTCCATGTAATTTCTATATGATGGACTCTAGCACTAAAAATTATAAAATTCAATTAAAAAGAATTATGATTGTATTGGCTCTTTTGTGGTAAACTGGTTTGAAAGTTATTATTTTTTCTTTGAATAGTTTTCTCAAGAAATTAACTCTTCAGGAAGCTTAAGAAGCATCATTTCTTTTCACTACTTTCCATCAAAGTCCTTTTACTCCACAGTAATTGTGCTGACCCATTAAATGATAATTGAATCACATGAAGAGTGCAGAACTTTGGGTAATTCTTTGCAAACAAGTAAATAAAAAAATTCAGAGACAATGATGAGGTTTGATTTCTGCTATGTAGGGGCCCTAGCATTTTACAGTTTGTATTTCTTAATGTACAACTGAAAGCAGACATTTTCAGTGATTACTCAGTACACTAAAAAAGGAGACCCTTTTCTTCTAGATTCCTACCCTTTAAAATCACACTCCTTCATAGATCTCAGCTTTTGGCAAGGAAACCCACTATGGCAAGTTTTGTGGTTGCCTCTTCACACCTGGTAGTAGTTGTTCTGAGGTAGTAGTTGTTATAGAAGGAATAGATCTTCTATAAGAAAGGGAGATTTATATAGACAATCACTTTTTAAAATTTAGATATAGTTATTATACAGTATTATATTAGATATATTAGTTTCAAGTGTACGATATAGTAATTTGGCATTTTTATACCTTTATAATGGGATTATGTGATCACCCCATTAATTCTAGTAATCTGCTGTCACTGTGCAAACTTATCACAATATTATTGAGTATACTCCCTTTCACCTTTCAACTATATCCCTATTCTCCTCCCCTCTGGCAACCATCCCTTTGCTCTCTATTTTTACAAGTCTTGTTTATGTTTTGTTTTGTTTGTTCATTTTTTTTTTTGTTTATATTCCACATGGTATTTGTCTTTCCCCGACTTATTTAACTTAGACTAATACACTCTAGGTCCATCTATGTCATTGCAATTGGAAAGCTTTCATTATTTCTTATTGCTGTGTAATATTCCACACCCCTCACATCTTTTTTATCCATTTATCTGTTGATGGACAACTAGGCTGCTTTCATTTCCTGGCTATTGTAAATAATGCTGCAGTGAACATAAGGGTACACATATCTTTTCAAATTAGTGTTTTCATTTTCTTTTGGAGTGGAATTGCTGGGTCATTTGGTAGAGCTATTTTTGTTTTTGTTTTTGTGTTTTTT
>NW_011888942.1:162689-173519 GCF_000151845.1 Pteropus vampyrus
GTTCTGAAAACTTTAATATATCAGTTTAACATTGTTAATTGTTACTGAATTTGCCATACATGTGAGTTCTTCATTTTTTTTATTGTAGAATAATGCTATTTCTATGCTCTTGTTTGCTTGATCAATCTCTTCAATGATAGATCCACAAGAAGTAATTCTAGATGAAATATCTCTGCATCGTGGAAGCACGTAGGTGTTTTTCCTGTTTCTGCACTATGGTACAGCTTGATAATGATGGGCCTGAAGACTTTCTCCAACTCTTTTCAGCTGATATGAAAATGTCTCCTCCCCTACAATATGATTTTTACTGAGTCAGTTGATGATTTAATTACATTTGTCAAAAATCTTCTATTTGTCCTTATCATTGATATTGCCTTTGATTTTTTTACCTACAACATCGCTTTCATGTTGAAGGTATAGGATTTAAGAGAACACTTAGAAGACACTTTGTCTCTGTTTTTTATTTCAACTTTGTGTTTCTTAGTCTCCTGAATTGTATTCTCAATGTCTTTTTTGCTCAAAGGACCTTTGTCATTTGTGATGGATATCTTGTTCCTTTTACTTGTGTTGTTATCTACAGACTACAACAGAAAACAGTAGTATGATTATGAATTAAAACTTGCCAAGCAGGTTACCATGGCACAGACACCTTTATAAACCTTAATAAGTATACTGAGCTGGTTGTCTAAATAAGTAGCGAAGGCCTGTGTCTGCTTTGTGGACGTGTTGGAATTATGTTTAATCATGTCAATTGCAACTCTACCAGGAGCTTCAGTACCAAAGAAAAAAAGTAGTGATATCCAAGAGCAGAAAATCTTGCATAATGTCAGATTCATTCCTAAATAAGATGGCTGCCTGGACAGATGTATCATAAACAATAGCTTCAAAGGGGTCGATGTTCTTTTTTCTTTTCAATTGTTTTCCATTGAAGAAGTCTTATAGAAGTTTCTGAATATTGGAGATATGTGCATAATCACTCATCAGGATGAGAACATGTAGTGAAGGCATGTCCTTTGGCATAGTGAAGGGTTTTCTTCACAGAATCCGTAATATTACAAAACAAGTCAGCATTCAATTCTTCAAACTGGCACAGATAATGAAGTTGTGAAAGTCAGTCCTTTCTTAGAGAGAACCAATATCAATTTTTACTTTTGTTAAAGTACATTTAGCATGTTTACAAGTATTATAGAGGTTACAGTCAGTTCTCTTGTTTTTCTTATGCTTGAAGTTGAAATCTACAAAAAAAAAAACCTTTTGTTTGTCCAAGTATTCTCTATCTACACATTAGTCTTCAGCTGTAAATTATATCAGAAAGATTCCATATTCAATAGTGAAGATTTACACATTAAAAGTACACCTTGTAAGAAAAAGATTAACTTTTTTTGTTTTGTTACCAAAATACTGTTCAAACCATAAGCAATAGCATCAGTCGATGGTGCTTTGGTGCTTCTGTGAGACTATTGAGATCAGCAATAGGTCCTGCTTCTTTTGAAATCTGATATTGAGAGGCATTGATAAACTAATACTGTGACAATAGCATTTAATAGTCTTCCCAAGGTAGGCCTCTATGATTTCTTCATAGGAGATATCTCCTATGGTTAAAAACTTTTGGCGTCTTCCTTATATTCCATCTGGACCATGGGCCTTCTTGTATTATTTACCACCAAGAAGGGACAATGGTTGATATCAGACTGGACAACAACATTATCAAATACATATCCAAAAAATCAGTCTGATTTTTGAAATACATCACCAAATAATTGTGCAATATCAGTTAAGGTAACCTAGTTTCAGGTGATCCACTTAATCATTGGCAGTTATTTCCAATTTCCCATGCTGGAAGATATCTACACAAAAATAGATGGTGCCAATATCATTGGCAACTGCAAGTTGCCATACATGGTTTATGAGGGTAGATGTAGTTCAGCTCACTGGAGAAAGTAGTGACTAGAGCTGTGCTATGTTGTTTTTAAATAAAATGTACATATCATTTTCTTCTGAGAATGAAGATTCTACTTATAAAAAACAGTTGATCTATAACAAATTATTCAAATTAGCACTATATATAAACATTCGAGTGAAATTTTTGGTGATATTCATTCCAATTATCTTCTTCTGCATACCTCTGGATAAATATAGGTATAAAACAAATTTAATTTTACATATACCCAGACATGCTGCTGTTTTTAAAGTTTTTATGTACAAATTATTTCACAGAGATAGATAGATACAGATTAAATGGATAGAGAGATAGAGAGGTAATTTTCTCACTCAATTTAACTGTCCCTATAGTACAGAATTGCATTTTATATGTGAACTGTTTAATTTGGCTCTCATTGATGGAAAAATTTTATATATCTAATTTTGGTCTACCATAAATAATAACAAAATCGTCTTTGTGCAAGCATATCTCTTCACTTGTATAATTCTTTTCTTAATATTGATTCTGTAAACTTTTATTGCTAAATCAAAGTGTATTTTATATTTTAATACTAATTTCCAAAATAACTCTCTCAAAATTAATATTGTAATTAATATACCAAAAAAATCACAATATATTTCTTTCTTCATAGTATCTTCAACATTAGATTTTAGCTACACATTTTAAACTCTATCACTCTCATAGTTTAAAAATTAAATCTCATCATTTTTAATTTGCCTTTATTTTAATACTAAATATTTTGAACCACATTTTATATTATTTGGGCATTTGAATTGTATTTATTATGAAATACATGTTTATGTACCTTGAATATGTTTCTACTCCGATGAAGAACTTTTTAAAATTCATCTGTAGTTCATTTACTAAATATTTTGAACCACATTTTATATTATTTGGGCATTTGAATTGTATTTATTATGAAACACATGTTTATGTACCTTGAATATGTTTCTACTCCGATGAAGAACTTTTTAAAGTTCAGCTGTAGTTCATTGACTTAATATTTCCAGTTATTTAACTGCGCTTCCTGCCATGAGATTTGTTTGCCAAACTCTTCTTACATTGGACTTGACCATGTGATTTGCTTCTGCTGTGAATGGGAGTAGATGAGATGGGTAGGCCTGCGGAGAGGAAGCTCTGGGAGTCATTGATAGTCCCATTATTGCTTTTATCTCTCTGCCACAGTACCCTTTCCTCTTAGAGACCTCTTCTGCTAACTTACAAAGTAACACAAAAAAGAAAGAGAGAGAAAAAAAAATATTTGATGTAAACCAGTGAGATTTGAGGGATTATTTTACAGCATAACCTAGCCTAAGCTGATTGATAAAAATACATTTAAAAATATGTTTGTATATTAAGGGCAGTAACTCTGTTGCTTTATTTTGGGTTTTGTTTTCCAGGCAGTGTTCGCTTCCAACAAACTCAACTACCAATGTAGAATTAAAATAATCACTGAATATAAACTTCCAGTATTTCAAGGCTTCATTTTTAAGTTAGCACAAAGTCTCTTTGCTTCAATAAGCCCATGCTATTTAGATTTTTAAGTCTTTTGACAAGATAAATTAATATGCATTGTAGATATTTTGTCTGATTCTATTGTATATAATATTCATGTTTCTCTTTAAAAATTACAAATAACTGACACTTAAAGTTAAAACAAATAGAAATCCTCACATTATTTATTACTACAAAATTAATTTTTGTTGAAAAAAGAAACATATTTGCTTTTCTTTCCTCTCCAGCTACATCAATTTCATTTCCTTAAGTATTTTTTTTTAATACTTTTGTTCTGATTTGCTAATCCAAATTCTCCTAATCTGATAGGACACATTTTAAGCTTTATTTTCCCACTCATACAAAAATCTAAATTCTTCATAGTTTCAACCTCATCACAGAGAAAACAGTTGCCACACTATATGTCTAATCCTAAATTCTAACACATTCCTCATCTTTCAAAGTATTAAATCAAAATTTGGGTGATAAATATGGAGGAAGTACTTTTATGGCTGGATGAAAAATTATAATACATAATCATTAATAGCATTTAACCAAAATTGGTTTCTACTGATACAGCTTCATTATTTTTATTTTATGTACCCCAAATTTATCAAAGTATACATAAAAAATTATCTTGTGTCATAGAAGTAAGCCTTTATCATTTTATCTAAGACGACATAGTATTGCAAAATGGAAAAGCAGTATGAGAACATTTGTTATCTTCAAATTAAAGTAAACTTTTACAATCAAACATATGCCAGAAATACAAAAAAATAATATTTTCTTCCGAGTATAAAGAACAATGGATAATAATGTCAGAGGTATTATCTTAAATTTGTAGATTACTTTAAGTGAATATGTCACATTTTCTTTATTACCTCTAAGACACTTAATCTTATTAAAACTAAGTTAAAAATGGGAAAACTAAGTTAAAAATTTTAAAATGTTGCTTGTAAAGGTCTCTACAATATTATTGGGCCTTAATTACAATAGAAATTTTTAAATACTTCTAGCTGATTATGACATACAAATATCAAAATATTGGCTCAGAGAGAAAATATATTAAAAGATGGTTAAGGCATTATTATTTTTTTTCATTTTAATTGACTCAAAGAGTGAAAGAAAGTAAAAATATTTGTGGTTAGGAAAAAAATTAACTGGTTTTGCTCCAATTCAGCTAATTTAAATGCAAGCCTCTTACTTATGAGTGGGTTGTATTCTAATGTGATATGTAAATCAGTTATTTGAAAATTGGAGTGTATTTTTCATTGTTGTAATATAATAAATAGCGGTTATGTTACTTATGTAAACAGCTTCATAACTCAGGATGCAAATAGTTAAATTTGCTTTCTTTTATTCTTTTTCTATTAATTAACTGTACAAAACTTTGTCCTATTAAAATAAACACTGCTGTGAAAAACCCTATAGAGAGGATTAAAAAATAAGACTACAGACTGAGATAAAATATTTGCAAATCACATAGCTAAGAAAAGTCTTATATCTAGAATATGTAAAGAACTCTCAAAAGCCAAAGTTAAAAGAAATCCAATTAGAAAATCAGAAAAAGACATGTACAGATATTTTACCAAAGAGAATTTCTGGATGTCAAATAAACACACGGAAATATGTTGAATGTCATTTACCATTAGCGATATACAAATTAAAATCACTGTAAAATATCACTGCACACTTTCTTAGATATCTCAAATCGAAAAAAAAAAAATTGTGACGAAACTAAATGTTGGTGAGAATGTGGATAAACTGGATCTTCTATACTTTCTGGTGATGATATAAAGTGGGACTGCCACTTTGGAAAATAATTTGGCAGTTTTTTATAAAATTATACATGTACCAACCATAAAACTCATTACTCACACTCTTGGGCAGTAATGCCAGAGAAATGGAAACATAATATTCACATTAAAACCTGTACATGAATGTTCATACCAGATTTTTATAATAGCTCATTCTGCATGTCTTTCAATGGACAAATGTTTAAATAGCTGTGCTACATCCACACCATGGAATTCTATTCAATAATAACAATAAACACAATATTGATATATGCAATAATCCAGGTAGATTTCTAAGACATTATTATTGGTGAAATACTCAATTTCTGAAGTTTAAATACCATACAGTTTATGTAACATTAACTCTCAAAACTATAATAATAGAGAACACATTAGTAGTTGTCAGGAAATGGGGACTAGGCATGGGCTTGTGAATATAAAAAGATAGCATGAGAGTTCCCTTGTAGTGATAGAAGAGTTCATGTATATGATGAAATTTCTTAGAACTATGTACACACAGAGAGGCACAAATACATGAAAAACAATTTTAAAAACTGACTATGGGCTGTAGTTTACTTAAACTGTACTGAGGCTATTTCCTGGTATTGGTATTGGTATTGTATTATAGCTCTATAAGATATCAGCACTGAAGAAATTTGAGTGAAAAGTAAACAGGACTCTGTACTATATCCATCTCTTCTTGTGAATCTACAATTACTTCAAAGAAAAAGTTAAAAAAGAAAAAAGGAAATTCAGTTTCTCACTTTGGTGATTTGGTGAGTTCATCTTCTGACTTCTCTAGAAACTCTCACATTTCAAGAAGATTCCACTCACAACAGAGAGATTTAGTTCTAGTTAGTGTATTGCTGCCATTGCTTTGTACTACTGCAGAGTGTAATTTTCGAAGATTGATTTTACTTAGACTTGAGACAATTTTTCTCATCCTGTGATGGTTGGTTGCAAGTTTTCAAGTTTTTAAAAAATTACAACTCTAATAAACTCAGCCAAAA
The DNA here is from genome assembly GCF_000151845.1 of Pteropus vampyrus. Lineage (NCBI taxonomy): Eukaryota > Metazoa > Chordata > Mammalia > Chiroptera > Pteropodidae > Pteropus > Pteropus vampyrus. The sequence continues at coordinate 168,932 of NW_011888942.1, forward strand.
ATGCCCTTTTGTAGACTTATTTCTCTACAATACCAATTACTGTGGCAATTCTCAGTGTTTAGTACTCAGAATCATGAAACCATAAAAGTATTAGCATCTATCTTTCACAGACCCACAACTATTTTTTATCAATTAACTTAGGGATTGCCTATTTGTTAAATATTCTTTATATAAATCTACACAAAATATTTAATTATTCTTTTTTTAACCAATGACGCTAGTTATCCATTCTTTAAAGGACACTTCCCAGTGACTACATGCAATCTGTACAGCGAGCCTTCTGAGGAGGCTACTTCCTTTCTAAGACACTCCCAGTTGATATTAATTTACTTGTTTACCTTCTAGAAAGATTACACTTAGTAAATTCTAGTGTAAATTTATAAAATATGTCTGAGGGAGAAGAAAGACATAACCAAATTTTAAAAATTTCTTCATTGACATGGTATGCTATTTTCATCAGGATCCCAAGTCAATTGACAAAAGCCTCTTAAACTTAGCTCTTTCGGGGTAAGTAAACATCCATCATACTAAAAAAATGTGAATTTATTTTACCTCTATGTAGAGGACTGAGCGAAGACATATAGGATAAAGTTTTCAGGAGACAGACTTGAGGGTTTTTTTTGTTTGTTTTTGTTTGTTTGTTTTAATTATATATTCAATCTACATGTATAATAAATGGCCTTGCCAAATAATGAGTTCTCAGAGAAAAATTTTTAAGAACTGATTATGTTTCAGAAATTTCAGAGGTCATTACTGTTTTAGTTTTCTCTTTATATACCCATTTGTGTTTGCGGGAGCTCTTGATTTTAAATAACAAAAGCACGTTAGCTACTTCAGACAAAGTGGCTCAATGTATATTATAATAAAAAAATTTCCATTGGGTAAAAATAAGGATCCATTTGAATGTCAAAAATAAACTAGAGTCAAGCTCTCAGATGACATTGATACTTTCTTTTGTTCACCTTCTCACTATTTTACTCCATTGACTTCATTTTCTTTTTCTTTGGTAACCACCTACTTCTGCTTTTTTTAGTCAATAGGTTGGAGGAATAGACTTTTTTGTTTTTAGTAGCTCCATATTCTATGATTTTGTATAGCCACTTGAGACTAAATGACATTTATCTTTTCATGAGATCAGGAATCACACTGTGGATCCATCAACTATAGACAAAGGGTCAGGGTCTGGAAAAGAGTCGTAATAGATCCAGTATTTGGATCGAGTATCTGAGTAGTCTGGATCATGTCAGGCCTGACCACGGGCAATTACGAAGGTTTTATCTGGCATTATTGCTTAGGAAAGAGCTAACCTGCAGCATACCTCGTGCACACTTAAGTCATTGTAGTCTCTGAAGTGAGTTACAGTCAAGGACCCAGATCTCCTGTCCATATATACACTCTTATGTACATCAACACTCCTAGTCTAGGCACCTTCATCGGGAAGTCTCCTTATAGAGGTAAGCTTGAAGACACATTTCTCCACTCAGACTCATTTCTAAGTACTTTTTTCTTCCTCGCTCTTCCCCTCTCCATCCTCCCTGGTCCCTGGGTTTAGAAATAGCAGTCACCTTTTATTTGAAGCTTCCTTTTTAGCGAGAGGATCCCCACATCTGTGTTGATCTGCCTGATCCTCAACCAGTGCAGTTTCATGAGAAGAAATGGAACAGTAAAGAAGTTGTTCTTTTCTCTAGGTTTATCCTCTTATACTATAGCACTATGTGATTAAAGACTTGTCTATCACTTTCATTTTGGCTTGTTTTAATTGATTACTACATGTCTGGCAGTTCAGCTCTCTCCAGCTCAGCTCTGCTCTTGGCAGCATCTACTCCCATCAAAGAAATGTACTAAGGGGATGAGCTGGCTATCTAAATATGACTGTTCATAGTACCAGCACATAACTGAACTCAGGAAAGACTGACTTTTAAAAAGTCTATAGAATACCCATTTCTTATATTCTACAAATTATGATGCCTCTGGGAGAAAAAAAAAATCTTTCAAATTGTCTTAATGGAATTATTACCTAGAAGATGTGAAATACGTGTCCAAGAGGGGAAAACATAAATGAGCAGCAATTGAATTTCTCTAAACCTATTTGGAGGATATACAAGTTATTTGCTGCAACAATATTATATTGTTGTATAATATTGGAAGATTGATAACAAATATTAAATCAATGCATGCACTTAAATTAAAAGGCATATTTATAAAGAATATAGTATCCTGTAATTAATATGCTACTAGGGTGTATGATCTAGTGTCACCTTTACAGTGGCATAGTCAATTTAAATAAAGTTGACTTAAACTCCCATCTATGTCCCATGAAAAATCAAATACCCAATAGACGATGTCTACTAATGGCTTACATTTCTCATTTCCAAGGTCTCCATTTATTAATTGCCTATTCTCATTTTGATAATAATTGCACTATATCCAATAATGCCTATATCCTTCTTTATGCCTTATATTTAGCCAAGTATGAAATACATCTCCATTGCTAAGATTTATTAAAAATATTATGTAAACTTTTTTCTAGTGTAATCTTAGATTTGAAAGAAAATAAACCATAGTATATCAATAAAAAGTAAATATAAAGTAATCTCCATTCTTAAAAAATCCCCAGCCATATGTTTTCACAGATAATTTCTGTGGGCTTGCTTTTCTCTTTTGTTGCCCTGTCTCCCTCCAGGCTTATTTTTCATTCCATCTCATTCAACCTAAGCCTAGAGAATGTTATTTATATACTCATCCATACCTATTGGATTGTGGGAAGACTTAGTGTGACTCAGTGTGCATAAATCAAATAACAGATGAGTATTTGGGAAACACAGTTCCCCAACTCACAAAATATAATAGTGAAAAAATAAGTAAATAAGACCCATTTATTAAAAAGTAACCAATATCAGTAATAACTTGGGTGATATATAGAACACAGCTAAACAATACATATTCCTTTCATTTACAAATTTAAAAATATAGTATGCAAGGTATTACACTTGGCAGTGTGAGAAATTTAAATATAAAAAATCAAGGTACTTGTCAAGTACATTGCTGTCAAGTAGAGCAGCAGTCCCCAAACTTTTTGGCACCAGAAATAAGTGCTCTTATGAGAATCTAATGCCTGATGATCTGAGGTGGAGCTGAGGCGGTGATGCCAGTGCTAGGGAGTAGCTGCAAAAACAGATGAAGCATCACTCATTCACCCACCGCTTACTGCCTGCTGTGTGGCCCAGCTTCCAATAGGCCACAGACCAGAACCAGTCTGCAGCACTGGGTTTGGGGATGCCTGAAGTAGAGGAAATAAAATATATCACTTTAGCATAGAGTAGAAATTAATAGCAAATGCTTATGAATATTTTAGAAAAGAAGAAATTTATATTTCTTCGGGTAATGATTTGAAAAACAAAGACTGTTAGAATGTATTTTCATGCATATATGCTATGCTGTAAAAGAAAATGGCATTCATAGTGAAAATAGAAATGTGAGCGTGCCTCCTATTTTTACAACAGAGACACTCAGACAATAAGATAAAAACAGTTGTCTTCATTTTCTTACTCTCACTCAGTGTCCACACAATTTAAGCATCCATTGCTGTAAATTCTCTTTTCATTAATTCCATCTCGTTTTGTTTTTATCATTTCTTGATCTTTAATATGTGCCAGTCACTACAATAAGCACTGTAAATGGACAAAAATGAGCCAAACTCTCTGTCCTCAAAGACATCTTAGTCTAGAGAATCTCTTTCCATGTCAGAAATGTCTCTCAGATTTTCCCCTCCTATCTAGTTTATACTAACTGCTTTAGTATATCACTTGTTTATAGAATTATTCCTAGTAAAATTTTCCTAGACTTCCCCATTTTAAACCCACCTGCGCTTTGTTGAAAGTCATCTTGACTTTCTCTGTTGGCAGGAGTAGAAATCAAGCTAGATTACTGAAATCAATGTATCACTGAAAAAGGACATGGATCAAAACATAGACAACAATTATGCATATGTAATGAATAGCAGAAAATATGCAAAAATATTCATCTTATGTTGACCTCAGAATTTTTTATAATAGTAAAATAGAAGACATATTTAAATCTCCATCAATATTATGGTAATACAATAAATAGTACACCATTATTAAGAATGATGATGCATTTATAATTTCTGACCTAAAAAAGATGGCCATGATGTATTTGTTACCTGGACTGTATTTCATTATTTTTTCTTATTAGTATTTTATTTACTCTCTTTTTAAAATTATTTTTATTTTTTATTTTTCAATTATAGTCAACACTCAATATTATTTTATATTGAGTTCAGGTGTATAGCATAGTATTAGACATTCATATAATTTATGAAGTGATTCCCTAATTAGCTTAGTACCCACCTGGTACTTTACTTAGTTATTACAATATTATTGACTATATTCTCTATGCTAAAATTTGCATCTCCAAAACTGTTTTCTAACTACCAGTTTGTATTTCTTAATCTCTTCACTTTTTTCACCCAGCTTCCCCACACTCCTCTCATCTGTCATCCATCAGTTTGTTCTATCTATGATTCTATTTCTGTTTTGTTTGTTCATTTATTTTGCTCTTTAGAGTC
>NW_011888942.1:177624-182899 GCF_000151845.1 Pteropus vampyrus
CAGAGAAAAGCTCAAGCTCAAGAAGAATGTTGAACTTATCACTACGTGCTTGACCTTCTTTCTTCTTTCCTTGACGGTGGGACACATATCATTTGCAAAGTAATGAAAGAGCAGAAGAAAATATGTATTTTACTTTTCTGTTAAATTTTTAGGAAAATAAAGGCTTGAGAAGAGAGACAGAATCATTTTTGTTTAAATCAATGATAGCAACAAAAGTTAATTTCTAGGTAAAATAGAACTCAATTATGTGTATAAAAATTGTTGAGTATTACGATTCTTTGGCAAGCAAGACAAGATGAGATCTTCATTTTTTTCTAAAGAAATGTTCATTATTTGTCTTTTGTTTGTACATTTATACCTCTAATATTCTGACAAAATGCATCAAGCTTATAACTCTCTCTCTGGTGTTTACTTTACTTGCAAAAAGAAAGGATAATGTATATTTCTGTATAAAACAGGTCAAAGATGGCCTAGAAATGAGTTTACACTGTGCTTACTTACACTTACATCATACTTCAAGACTCTTAACAACAGATAAGTCATTAGCATGGTACAGACTTATTATGCCAGTGTTATGATTGGTGGTTATAGTTTAGAAAGGTTAAGTGCTCACAAATATAAGATAATTTTATGAAAAATTTATATAAAACCCCAGAATTTCTGTTTTCAAATCCAGTGTTCTGCCCTCTGCCTTGGACATATTTAAGCTCACAGGTTGGAAGCAGTAGGAATTCCACTGTTTTAGATAACACCAATCAAATATCGAAGTTGTATTCTTGTTCGTGTTTAAGATTCAAAGAAATTTTAATGTTTTTAACTAAAAGCTTCAGTTTGAATATGAATTTCACTTAAAGAATATTCCTAGAAATTTTAGAAAGAAAATTAAAGTCATTACTTGCAAAATACAATCTGCATTTGGTTTGACAACTAATTAGTTTACATATATAAAATAAGCCTATCTTTCTGTATATATAATTAAGGTGCAATGCTAGAATAGCATCGACTGCTTAATTAAAGCAATTAGGATAGTAGTGGATCATGGCACAGCTTACCTTGAGATGTGTGAGCAGAATGCATTATGGACTATGATACAACAGATAGTCATTGAGTTCAAAATACTTTTCGCATAATAAAACACAAAGCATACTTGAGTGCTTTAATTAAAGTTTCACTCATTCTTAACATTGTAGATGCATTTAGGGAGGAAAAACCATTATAGCTTACCTTCTCAATATTTGTTGTACATGATATAAAAGGATTTTCACACGTTGTGACCTGTTATTTAAAGCAACAAAGTCCCCACTAGAAAGCATTTCATTGCCTAGAGTATCCTCTAATGCTTCTGTCTTAGGAACATTTAGTGGTAGTAGGTAGCTGGTTGATAGTTCAGGAAGAAAGACCCTCCTGGTGTCTCTATCTTTTCGTTAGAGAGCTATTCTTCTCAACCTATCTGAGAAGTGTCTAGAAGTATGGTGGCATTAGCATGGGCTTTGAAATGACTTAATCATGGGTTCAAATTCTAGATTCAATATTTATCCTAGGAAATTAGGATAGGTTCAGTCTCAGTAATGATAAAATATTTGCCTAATGGATAGGGGTAAATCCAGATTTTGTGGGAACTAAAACAAAACTTTTGGGAGTGGTCTTTGTGGAAAATAATACAAAATAGGAATGATTGTGATATTTATTTAGAATTAGCAAAGAATCACGATAAAATATACATTTAAAGAAGCTAACAAATTCCACCTACATAACTAAATCTAACTCTTTTTACAAATTAACTGCTTGACATATTCTTCATTGTACTTTTTCTTCAGCTTTGCCTGTATATTCTCTGATCATTTTTTCATAATACTTTTGAATTTTTTTCTTTAGAGAGAATGGAAATATTGAGTCTTTGCACTAGCATGTTGATTATTTTTAAATTAATGAAAATTTAGAAACGGCTCTTTCAGTTTCATAAACATTGATTATGTCATGTGGGTTTTAAAGATTATTTTCAAATGGGCAATATCCATCGAGTTTCTTTTGTATATAAAATATTTCAGATCTACTCTCTGTAGTGTTGTCCTATAAACACAGGAATTTTAATAAATACTATTTTACATAATTCACATTTTTAAAAAATGCATGTTCCCTTTGTAGTCACATACATTATCCAAGATATGCCTGAGAGGGAGAAATTCTGTTGTGATTAGATGTTGATGAGAAATGGATACTCCTATTGCAATTTGATACTTTTTATGACTGCAAGAATATTCCAACAACAACAAAAAACCTTTTGAGCTTTTTACTTTTCATACCTCCATTATTTACATACTTGTATTAAGCATCCTGGGATACATTTATATATCATCATGATCTGTGGCTCTCAGCCTTTGTGACATGATGATGAGTGACTTAACGCAGTGACCCTTAGGAGTATCACCATTCCTATACAATGTATTTGTTCATGAAAAGGGTGTCATCTACTAGATATAAATTTTTGTATCCCCAACTCAATTTGTACTTGCTAGATAGCGGAATTGCTGATGGCTGTTTCATTGCTTCCTGACACAAGGAGAGGCATGACAGAGGTGAAGTTTTTGTTTAAAGAGATTATCGGTCTTAACTAACTGTGGTTAAAATATTTTAATTGTGCAAATTAACATAATTGTGGATCCATGTGGTGCAATTGCTAGGGTCTCACCTTTGGAAAAGGCTGTGTAAGGCAAATGGCCCTGAAGCTTAAGGTTCATTAGATACATAGCAAATTTGCTTCTGGTTTAATGTTTATTGAATGTATAGATTGAAGAGTATATTCAACTGTATATATTTCAATATTATCCCCATAAAAACTAATTACATATAATACCATAAGAAAGAATACCATCTATAATTTTTACATTTCAAATTCAGAAATTCTTATGGTAATTAGAAACAAGGTTCTAGATAAAATCTCAGTAAGATTCTTTATGGCCCTCATCATCAACAATTTAATCAAATATTTCCAGTTTAATTTTTTAAGTCAGGAAGTAATACTCTATTAAAGTATCACATATATACTTTAATTACAATCCTCAGATTAAAAATTGATTAAAATATACAATCTTGTAAAATTAAGTACTTTTCTATTTTTCTTGAAAAATTTTTGACAACTTAATTATTAAAAACTGTAATCATACTATACAAAGAAAGCAAATTAATAAAATAGTAAGGCATTATTAATTTTGATTATCCTATCATACTCCCTTAATAATGAAAACATTCTCTTGAAAAGAATATATTATTTTTGCCATTTTTAAGAGGCCTAGCTCTGCTAGATAATAATTTTGCATATAATTCCAGAAGTTCTGTAATATTATTTTTATCAGCTTCCTGCAATCCTGTATGTTAGACAGAATTTGTCTTTTCATTTGCTAGTCAATTTACATTTCATTTCCATTATACTTTGTGATATTTACTATATAGACAAATTAGATTGATTGACCAGATAGAGAGAGACATTAGTGTAAAATAGGGATAGCCGATTTGAGGAAGAATGTATTATTTTGGGCCACCATAACCAAATACCATAGATTGGGTGGCTTATAAAACAAAAATTTATTTTGTCATAGTTTTGGAGGCTGGAAGTCCAAGCAAGGTGCCGGCAGAGTTGGTTTCTGATGAGATCTCTCTTCCTGGCTTGTTGATGGTTGTCTTTTCATTGTGTCTTCATATGATATTTTTTCACTGCATGCACAGAAAGAAAGAGATCTTTGTGTCTCTTCCTATTCTTATAAGGACACAATTGCCAGAAAGGTTCTTGTCTTATTCCATGAGAAAGAATTCAAGGATAAGACGAACAGCAGGCAGAGAAGTGGTGGTGGTGGTGAATGCGGGCTTAAGGGCGGGCAGATAGGGAGGCAGGAGTGGAAGAGAGAGTGCATTTTTGCAGAGTTTTTCCCAAGATGGCTGGTTATAAACTTTTTGTTCTCCTTGGAGGCAGAGGCCAGGAAAATGTGGTGCTGAAGCAACCTCATTGTCACCTCCCAGTAGGTAGGGAGTTCTGTTTCCCACTATTTCTTTCTCATATGTTATTTCTGGAACTGTCATGGAGTCAGGTGCATGATGGTAGCTGCGGAATTTGCAATGCAGATGAGATTATAATGATATTATAGTTAGCCAAGGATGGCATCTAGGCTGGATAAGGTTGGTTTTGGCTTATTCTCCCTGTTGGGGCTAAAATAGGGGGAGGTGTGAAGAAAGGAAAAATATCTGGAACCATATTCTGGAGTGGAGGGGATGTTCCTGCCCTACCTGTCATGCCTCAATACCAGTCCTAAGGGATTAGGGCCCCACCTTTATGGCCTCATTTAAACTTAATTAATTCTTAAAGATCCTGTCTCAAAATACAGTCACGTTGAGTATTAGAGCTGCACCATGTGAATTTTGAAGGAACACATTCAGTCTATAACATGGACTATTATGAATGCTCAGATTATACACACACACACACACACACACACACACACACATATATATGTTCATGTTATGATTATTGTTATTTCACAACTCTGAAAAATGAATACTTAGATAATAAACATGTATTGCATTACAATTTTTCTTTCAAAACTTTAATTTTTTTAGTCTACTCTCTTATTGCCTGCATGGATCCTAAAGAGAAGTCCAATGTAATTCTTATCCTTGTTTCTCTATAAGCAAGGTGTTTTTTTACCTCTCTGCCTTCTTTCAAGATTTTTCTCTTTGTTTTAGATTTTCTGCAATTTGAATATAATATGCTAGGTGCCTATATTTTTTGTATTTATCCTTCTTGGTGTTCTCTGAGCTTCCTGTACTGTTAATGTCTGTTATTAATTTTGAAAAGTTCTCAGTCATTATTTCTTCAAATATTTTATCTCTTCTCCTGTTTTAGTATTTCTGATGCTAAAGGGTACTCAAGTCCTACAGCAAGAGAGAATCCTTGACTGTATGCAGGAAAGAACTCAAGCACACACCAGAGTTAGAGACAAAAGGAAAGTTTATTAGAGAAAGAGAGAGACTGAGAGAGACCCTGAGTGTCCAAGGAATTCAGTTTAAATGCTTTCCTTTCTGAGTATGGGTATGCAGCGTTTGTTAAAGGCACTGGGAAATAGCTGTTGATAATCTCAGCAGGAATCTTCCTGTAGGTTCCCCTGGTCTGGTGAAATGCTGATCAGACAGATTCTGTATCAGGCAGCAGATAGTGGGCTTTGAATACAACTTGATTTAATATATAATTCTTATGCCACTTCCTTATATCATTTCTATTATTTGT
>NW_011888942.1:182949-184351 GCF_000151845.1 Pteropus vampyrus
ACAAATAAATGAGATAATGTGATATTTATTTTTCTCTATCTGACTTATTTCACTTAGTAGAATACCCTCTAGGTCTATTCATGTTGTCCCGAATGATAGGCTTTCTTTTTATGGCTGAGTAATATTCCATTGTATATATGTACCACTTCTTTATCCAATCATCTATTGATAGACACTTAGGCTACTTTCATACTTTAGCTACTGTAAATATACTGCAGTGAACATAAGGTGCATATATCTTTTTGAGTTAATGTTTTAGATTTCTTTGGATAAATATCCAGAAGTAGAATTGTTGGATCATAAGGTAGTTCTATTTTTTATTTTTTGAGGAAATCTATACTGTTTCCCATAGTAGCTGCACCAATTGCAATCCTATCAACAGTGCACTAGGATTCCCTTTTCTCTACATCCTCATCAACACTTGTTTTTTGATATATTGATGAAAGCCATCCTGTCAGATGTGAGATATAATTTCATCGTAGTTTTAATTTGCATTTCTCTGATGGTTAGTGAGATTGAGCATATTTTCATATGTCTGTTGAGCATCTATATGTCTTCTTTGGAGAAATATTTGCTCGGTCCTCTGCCTATTTTTTAATTGGATTTTTTTTTGAGTTGTATAAGTTTATTTTTATAAAAAAAAATTAAAATAAATTTTGGACATTAACCTCTTATCAGATGTATCATTGAAAATTTTCTTCTCTCATTCAATAGGTTAACCTTTGCTTTTGTTGATGGTTTCCTTTGCTCTGCAAAAACTTTTTAAATTAATGTAATCTCATTTTAAATTATTTTTTGTTTGTTTACCTTATATGAGCAGAGATATCAGAAAAATATTACTAAGAGCAATGTCAGAGAGTTTACTGCCTATATTCTTTTCTAAAAGTTTTATGGTTTTAAGTCTTTAATCCATTGTGAGTTCATTCTTGTATATGGTGTAAGGAGGTTGTCTACTTTCATTGGTTTGCATGTATCTGTCCAGTTTTCCCAACACCATTTATTGAATAAACTATTTTTATCCCATTGTATATTTTGCCTTCTTTGTCATAGATAAATTGACCATATAGGCATAGGTTTATTTTGTGGCTCTCTATTCTGTTCCATTGATCTATAATGACTGTTTTTATGTTCGTGTCATGCTCTTTTGATTACTATAGACTTGTAGTAGTTTATCAGGTTGCATGATGCTTCAGACTTTGTTCTTTTTTTTTTTTTTCGACATTGCTGTGGCTATTCGTGGTCTTTTGTGGTTCCATATAAATTTTAGCATTATTCATTCTAGTTCTATGAAAAATGTCATTGGTATTTTGATAGGGATAATGCTATCAAAATGCAATCCATAGTGTGTTTTTAAATGTGTGTGCCTGTGTATATGTGTGTGTGTCTGTGTGTCTGTGTGTCT
>NW_011888942.1:185949-188383 GCF_000151845.1 Pteropus vampyrus
TTATATAGCAGCCAAGTGTCAATCAAACTGACCTCATTTGCCAATCACATAAAAATGCCTTTGGAACCACCCATCACAGCCCAAATATAATGCAGACATTCCCACTTCTAGGGGTCTCTGTGGTCTTCGTTGTGGTCTTTTTTACAGTGCTCAGTTATAGCTCTTCGCTAAAACCGTGTGCCTCCTTGGGGCGTGCTTTGTCATTCTTAAATATATTTTTAATCTTTTCTAAATCTCACTGACCTGTGATTCTTCATTGCATCAATGAGGAAGAACCAAGGCAAAATGCTAACTGTACTTCTGCACCGACATCGAAGTTTAAATTGGCCCCAATGTAACACTACATTCTTCCATATTCTGTTTTTTATTATTTTCAATTTTTTTTTGTTTGCATTTTTGACTGCAGTTTTTATTGACATATTCTCAAGCTCACTGGTCATTTTCCAGCTGTGTTCAATCTATTTCTAAACCCATTCCTCATTTTTGGTGCATTTTGTTTTAAATTTCTAGCATTTCTTTTTGATTATTTTGTTGGTTTCTATCTCTCTGCTTGTAGTACCCATCTATTCTTGCATGTTGTGTACCTTTTCTTTTAGAATGCTGAATATATTAATCATAGTTATTTAAAATTTTTTATCTGATAATTTCAAATTCTGTATCTTATCTGAATCTTGTTCTGATTCTTGCTTTGTCTCTTTAGACTGATTATTTCTTGCTATTTAACATACCTTATAATTTGTTGTTGAAACTGAGTAATAGCAACTGAGGTAAATAGGCTGTTAGTGTGATGTTTTATACTATTCTGCCTAGGAGTTAAACTGTACTTAATATTTGCTGAGGCTGCAGGTGCCAGAGGCTTCAAATACAAGTGTCCTTATTTTTGCCTCCCCTATACTCTTTGGGCTTCTCTATCAACTTCTCCTCAGGTAGTCTGCATTTTGCAGCTTTTGCAGCTGTAAGCCACTGTTATACTGGAGGCCTGTTGGTGTGGTTGTAAAGTGTGAAGAATGGGAAGTTTTCTACAATCTTATAATTATATCTTTATTTTTTTAGTGGGCAGGTTTGTGTACATAGGCTGTGGCCTTCACAAATGTTTCCTAGCTCCCCACCCCTTAGATGAAATGGGACTCCTAGAAGGGACTAGTGATGGAGAAATGCCTTTCCTACCTGTGAGAAAAGGCTCTGGTAAGAGCTTTTCCCCTGGAAAGTAGGCCTTTGTTATAGAAAACAATCTGGATGTATTTTAATGGTTACTTTCCCCAAGCTACTGTCAGTGTCTTTAGGAAATCTTTCTTGGTTTTGTGCTTTGAAAACCTGGTAGAGTTTCTGGAGGTAAAAGCCTGAACAATGTGGGAGTCCCCTGAAGCCCCAAAAGTTTCTTATACTCAAGTCAGTGCATACTAACCTTCAGCAATTCATCAAAAATAACATTTACATATTCTTACCAGTTTATGACTCCAGTGACTTCTACTCTGGTAAACAGTTCTCAACTGTGACTCTCTGAATTTGCTTGTCTCTCCAGATTTCAGGGCAGTGGTTTGCCCTGTGACCTCAATCCTCTGATGAGTCCAAGAAAAGTCACTGATTATCTGTGCCTTTTTCCTTTGCATTCTTTTCTTGCTGTAAGGATAGGAGCAAAGACTTCCAAACTCTGTACACGTTAGAAGTCATATTGAAATTTTGCTTCTCAAAAAGTTATACTTAATTATAAACGATAATTATATTAACTTTTAATAATAATGGATATTAAGTGCAAGCTTACTTTGCAGGAGACATTGCTCTAAGCACTTATATGCCCTATTTGAATGAAACAACATACGTAGTGGTTGAAGATATGTGCATTGAAGCTAGACTGCCTACATTTACATCCAAGCTTTATCATATAATACGGGACCTTGGGACAGTTATTTAACTATTTTTGTGCCTCAATTGTATTATATGTTCATGAGGATAATAATATAACCTACTTCATAAAGTTGCTAAAATGATTTGAGTGCTTGGCACATAGCGCTTGTTATATGTTTGCTATTATTATCCCATTTAATACTGTGATAATCCCCTGGAAGAGATATGCTTTTTTACAGAAGAAGAAACAAAGTCACAGATGTTTTAAATAACTTGACTAAATGTTATTAAGTGGCTAGTTTAGATTCCTAAACTGTATCTATGACTTGGAAATAATAAAGAAAAATCTCCCATTCTAATTCCCATTATTGTCCACAAAATTTTTATAACTTAATAAACTACTTGGATAAAAAAGATATGGTGCATATATACAATGGAATATTACTCAATCACAAGATGAAATACCGCCATTTGTGACAGCATAGATGGATCTTGATATGACCATGCTAAGCAAAATATGTCAGACAGAAAATGACAGGGACTATATGATTTCATTCATATGTGAGATATAAAACTGAAAGCAACAAAT
>NW_011888942.1:188433-229542 GCF_000151845.1 Pteropus vampyrus
CAACTGAGGTAAATAGGCTGTTAGTGTGATGTTTTATACTATTCTGCCTAGGAGTTAAACTGTATTTAATATTTGCTGAGGCTGCAGGTGCCAGAGGCTTCAAATACAAGTGTCCTTATTTTTGCCTCCCCTATACTCTTTGGGCTTCTCTATCAACTTCTCCTCAGGTAGTCTGCATTTTGCAGCTTTTGCAGCTGTAAGCCACTGTTATACTGGAGGCCTGTTGGTGTGGTTGTAAAGTGTGAAGAATGGGAAGTTTTCTACAATCTTATAATTATATCTTTATTTTTTTAGTGGGCAGGTTTGTGTACATAGGCTGTGGCCTTCACAAATGTTTCCTAGCTCCCCACCCCTTAGATGAAATGGGACTCCTAGAAGGGACTAGTGATGGAGAAATGCCTTTCCTACCTGTGAGAAAAGGCTCTGGTAAGAGCTTTTCCCCTGGAAAGTAGGCCTTTGTTATAGAAAACAATCTGGATGTATTTTAATGGTTACTTTCCCCAAGCTACTGTCAGTGTCTTTAGGAAATCTTTCTTGGTTTTGTGCTTTGAAAACCTGGTAGAGTTTCTGGAGGTAAAAGCCTGAACAATGTGGGAGTCCCCTGAAGCCCCAAAAGTTTCTTATACTCAAGTCAGTGCATACTAACCTTCAGCAATTCATCAAAAATAACATTTACATATTCTTACCAGTTTATGACTCCAGTGACTTCTACTCTGGTAAACAGTTCTCAACTGTGACTCTCTGAATTTGCTTGTCTCTCCAGATTTCAGGGCAGTGGTTTGCCCTGTGACCTCAATCCTCTGATGAGTCCAAGAAAAGTCACTGATTATCTGTGCCTTTTTCCTTTGCATTCTTTTCTTGCTGTAAGGATAGGAGCAAAGACTTCCAAACTCTGTACACGTTAGAAGTCATATTGAAATTTTGCTTCTCAAAAAGTTATACTTAATTATAAACGATAATTATATTAACTTTTAATAATAATGGATATTAAGTGCAAGCTTACTTTGCAGGAGACATTGCTCTAAGCACTTATATGCCCTATTTGAATGAAACAACATACGTAGTGGTTGAAGATATGTGCATTGAAGCTAGACTGCCTACATTTACATCCAAGCTTTATCATATAATACGGGACCTTGGGACAGTTATTTAACTATTTTTGTGCCTCAATTGTATTATATGTTCATGAGGATAATAATATAACCTACTTCATAAAGTTGCTAAAATGATTTGAGTGCTTGGCACATAGCGCTTGTTATATGTTTGCTATTATTATCCCATTTAATACTGTGATAATCCCCTGGAAGAGATATGCTTTTTTACAGAAGAAGAAACAAAGTCACAGATGTTTTAAATAACTTGACTAAATGTTATTAAGTGGCTAGTTTAGATTCCTAAACTGTATCTATGACTTGGAAATAATAAAGAAAAATCTCCCATTCTAATTCTCATTATTGTCCACAAAATTTTTATAACTTAATAAACTACTTGGATAAAAAAGATATGGTGCATATATACAATGGAATATTACTCAATCACAAGATGAAATACCGCCATTTGTGACAGCATAGATGGATCTTGATATGACCATGCTAAGCAAAATATGTCAGACAGAAAATGACAGGGACTATATGATTTCATTCATATGTGAGATATAAAACTGAAAGCAACAAATGAACAATCAAAAGAAAACAAAAACTCATAGATACAGACAAAAGTATGGTGGTTATATTAGATTGGAAGCGGGGTAGAAAGAAGTCAAAAAGGGCAAAGGGAGTCAAACATATGGTTATAGAAGAAGACTAAATTTCGAGTGATGAGCACACAATGCAACACACAGCTGCTGTATTAAAAATCGTACACTTGTAATGAATATATTCTTATTAACAAATATTATCTCAATAAATTTAACTTAAAAATATATAAAAAAATACTTCTATCCTATAATGAGAAATGTTATTCAGAAGTTAATTTTTATCTATGTGTTCTTCAGTTATTGTGACTAATTATATGTATCTCATAGTGCAGCCTTACTCTCTACAAGATTTGATTTGTAAAATAGATTTTTATGTTAAAAAATCTGAAAAAAACTCTTGCAAAGTCCCAATAATTTTTAGTATTTGTTTAAATATTCAGCTTTTACAGGGCCGCTCATCAGATATTGAAATAATGTTTTCAAATAGCAAGATCATGTAGTGCTTACAAAGAATCAAGTATTCTCAAGTCCCTCCATGTACTCCCACCCAGTTCCCCAGGGAATTGCCATATTTCTTGTTCTTAATTGATTTATCTCTCTTAATTTGTGTTTTTCTTTCCCATTTTTTTTCTATTTGTATGATACCAGAATTTGTGCTTTAAATCAGTCACATGTTTTGTTCTTTTTGTTTTTTTTTTTTTAAACCTCTGCTTGTATTGGCACAGAGAGTACTACACAATCAACAGTATGATGGATATACTGCATAAATAATCAATATTCATACCATAAGAAACTTCCAATTTTTGTATGCCATCGTCATTATTGGCATACAGTAGCTCTTCACCAAGCTTTCTGCTTTCTGGATGACTTTGGAGGTTGTTCTGTTTTACCTAATATAGCAGAAACTGAAAAGTATGGTTTTCATTCTCAGGCAAATCATAAAACCCACTGTAAGAGAGAGTAAAACTGCCAAACTCTTCTGAGAGGAATTCTCACTTGGTGAATCTTTAAAAGCCTAATAAATCCAGAATTATATTGTATTTGATGCAGTTCTCTTCCAGGAGATTCACCATCATCCTCAGTCTGTTAAGTATTGTATTAACCTCTGATATATTGCACCTCAGTAGAGTTTCACAGAATTTGATAAAATCCCAACATACTAATTCCCCCTTCATTCCAACAGATATTCAAACCTCCTTCCCGAGCATTCACTTCATCAGAATTTGGTCCCCAATCTATTATTGCTTCAGTATGTGTTATATAATCACTTGATAGAGACACAGCATTGAAACAGTTTTATCTTCATGATTTTTTCCCTTTCACAAATCAATAATACTATTGAAAAAAAAAAAGCATTTTAAATGAAAATGAGACACCCTAGTGTGTGGGTGGGGAGGGGTGCACACATGTGCATGCATGCACACACATGTATGCATTAAATGGAATATTCTGGCTGAGCAGAGGGACGAAGCTTTTATTTTGTTGGTGTACTGAGGTAGGTGTCATCCTAATCAATTCAAATTAAAGATTTTTTAAAAAACTAATGTATACAACTAGGCAGCACCTTTTCTCTATGTTTACATCTGAATTTACTAATTTTTATAGAGTAGCTTGCAACTCCCCCAATGAATAAAGGGTCTTAAATCTTTATCTGGTTAAGTTTAGAGCATGTGAAAAGAAAAAATATTTCCTATAGACAAAGGGAGGTGGACACTGTGGGTGGAGTTGCTTGATATCTTATCAAAGGAAAGGACAGTAGAATTTTCTGAAAGTGAATGCAGCATGTAATAAGGGAAGAGGAAGTTCAGGGACTGAACTGGTTTCAACATTTGAACTTAAGTGTCAAAGGATTTTTTTTTTGTTACCAAAACAAACAAAAACTATAGCTGTTTCTAGAAACCATCCTGAACGGGGACGGGGGTGGGGTGGAGGAAGAGAATATTGAAAGAGCAGTTACCAGTGAGGATTTTTAGTATCTCAACCAATGTCTCAATTGATAGTGATTATGACTACAAATTTTCCTCAATATTAATGATATTTATTTTGAGTTTTCAATTCATTGTTATTGAATCTGTTGAGCATTTGAAAGTACCCTTAAGAATTTTTTTTTTTAAAATATGTGAAGACGGATATTTCAGAAAATGCAATAGAGTGTGTGCTAATCAACCATGAGTAAAGCCTGAAGGCCTTGGAAATTGAGATTTTAATGAAGAGGTAACCTCAGTTTTATTCCTGGGATTATGAAGCCAATTCAAACCAGTTGCACTGTGGAAATATTCCAAATTATCATAAAAAATACCATGACAAGAAAAAATGAGTTAAATAGTTACAGATATCATATTTGTATTTGTGCTGGCTGACTTCTAGAAACAGAAAATCCATTGGGTGCTTTTTCATGTATAAGTTTGTTGATGCCACTGTCAAACAAGCAGTGACAACTGGAAAATTTATTCTTTCTTCATTGGTACCTGAAAGTAATTTCTTTGTCTATAAGAGACTGTAATCTACGGAAAGGCATATCTATCATTTACTGCCATGAACTGTGGTGTCAAGGTATCTGTTTTCACAACCAGACTTAAATTTACATCTGTGTACTAGTTCAGCAAGATTAGACATGTTGCTTAACCTTTCTGATAAGCCTGTTTTTTTATCTGTATAGTGGGATAAAATTTTCTAGAATGCAAGAGCATCATGAGAATTAAAGAATGAGCTTAGTAAATTGTGGTGCAATAAGTTTGCTCCTATTTCACCTATTTGCCACTCTCTTCTTATAGACATTATTACAAAAGTGTATAAAGTGAAGACTCCAGAGATACTCAGAGTCTTAATAAAACAAATTTTTCCAAGCTCTATATTAGTCACTCACCAAAGGTTGTAGAAAATTTACACACTGAAATAAGACACCAGGACGATATTTCTTGCTTGTTTATTGATTTATGAATAGAGACAAATCTTTTGGCTCTACAGTTCTCTTGGCCTTCTGTAAAGCCAAGAGAACTTCTTATAATGACGTATAAGTTACCATAATTGTGCATAGGGTTCATTTGCATAAAACCTATGCACAGTTGTGGTAACTTATACGTCATTAATTCCTATTTATTTTACTGCTATATCATTTAGAAAATGTTGAACCTGGTTTATTTAGTTCAACCTCAGATGAGCTGGCTAGAACTGCTAAGTCACCTGATGTTTGGGGCATATAATATAAATTTAACAAAAAGCCACACAATTTGTGTACGTAACTAGGTTTAAAAAATAGATTCAATCAGTTATAAAGTTTTGTATTATAATCAGGCTATGAAAAAACGTATTGGCTGATGAATTACTTTTAGTTATCATTTTAACGAGAATAAATTTTCATAAGGATTGTAACTAGAAAATCCATTGGGTGCTTTTAAGGATTGTAAGAAAATTACTTAAACAAGATTTTGAATAATAAATTTGTGTGTTTGGTACTATTATTTTTTAAATTGAAACTTGAATTTTATTTGTTCACTAAGGTTGATTCTTTAACTGGAGAAACTTTAGTGATGGCCATTTTTTTTGCACATGAAAATTAATCTTAATTTATTCAACTAGTACTTATTAAACACTAACTGAATATAAAACAGATCTACTAGATATTGGTTGATGATACAAAGATAATGATAAGTTAGATATTAAATGGATAAATGAAAGTGAAAATGAACATGAAAGTAGCCAAGTTTGGACAATGATAATCTGAGGAATTATAAATTTAAACTTGCAAAATCATATAATGGAATTCTGGAATGTGAATATAGTTAGAATTATGTTTCACTTGGCTATATATTAAAAAAAAACAAACAAACAGAAACTTAAATGAGATAGCAGTTTAACTAAAAAATTGTCAGTCAAGGGTTGCTTTGGTAGCTCCTAATATTCTCAGGGACTAAGGCTTCTTTCCTTCTGTTCCTTGCTTATACATTACACATGGTTTCAGTTTGCAAACTTATTGTCTAAAAAGAGGTCACCCTATCAAGGCCCACAGGCCAAATCTGCTGTCCACCAGATTTTGTATATAAAGTTGTTTTGGAGAACAGCCACGTACATTTATTGCGTGTTGTTATCTAATGCTGTTTTCATGCTACAATGGTAGTATCGTATGGTCATGACAGAGACTACAGGCCTGCAAAGCCAATTGAGTTTGTTTTGGCTCATTATAAAAATAATTTGCTAACTCATGGTCTATGACAGTGCTATCTATTAGAAATATAATGTGAACCACAGATGTAATTTAAAATTTTCTAGAAGCCACATTTAAAAAAATTAAAGATAAACAGGAAAAATTAACTTCCATAATGTGATTAATTTAACCCTTTACATCAAAAAATTTCATTTCAACAGGTAATAAATTTAAAAAATAATCATATGTTTAACTTTTATTCTGAGTCTTTGAAATTTAGCGTATATTTCAGCTTTAACTTTCCACATTTCAAGTACTCAATGACCACATGTGGTAAGTGGTTATCAGATTGAACAGAAAAGGACTAAGGTGTCAAGGTGCCACCCATATCCTTTGCTTTATTGATAGCAAGAATAAGGAAAGGAACAAGTTTTGATACACAAACAAATAAGGTAAATGCAAAACAAATAGAAATATTATATATATATATATGTGTATATATATATACATATATATGTATATATATATGTGTGTGTGTATATATATATGTGTGTGTGTGTGTGTGTGTGTGTGTATATATATATATATATATATATATATATAAATAAAACAATATATATATTGTTTTATTTAATATAAAGATCACTACCCGCCCTCCTTTCATGATTCCCAACCTCCAAGTCATTTTCCCTTTCTGCAGCTGTTGCACTACAGGTAGCTACTGTGTATTATGGACAAATGAGAAATTAATTCTTTTTCTGGCTGTCCATCTATTTTATTTCAAATAAGGAAAAGTATATTTTTTAACATTTTTTTCAATGTTTTTAAAAAGTGTACAGTACTACATGTGGTAGAGCATTTTCTTCAAACTGTCTTTGTAGCAAAGACGTTTTTGTCATAAACCTGTTTTGTCTCCTTTTTTTGTTCTCTTGCCCCTTCTCTCCTCTTCTTCCCACCTCGGCTACACACACACAGACATACACACACACAAGAAAACAATCATATCAATATTTCCACTACATGATTAAAAGCCAGAGGTTCTCCAACTGGGTGAAAACAAGTGCTGCCAAAAAGAAAACAATTTTAAATTTAAACACAAATAGGTTAAAAGTAAAAGGAGGAAAAATATATGCTATACTAATGCTTACCAAAGAAACCTGAGATAGATATATATTAACATTAGGCAAAATAAATTTCATATGCAAAAATATCACCATGTGTAAAGAAGATAATTTAATAGTTATTAGTAAATTCATCATGGAAACATAATATTTATAAATGCTTTGTGATCTAGAGTTTTGACTTCATTGACATTTAAAGAACACTCCATGTAATAACAACAGATACAAATTATTTTCAAGTACTCAAAGAAAATTTACCAAGACAGACCATTTTGTGAACCATAAAGTAAATCTAAAAGAAATTCTTTGAAAGTAAATCACAGAAAACAAATTCAAAGACCATAAAGGTAATAATTAGAAATGAATAACAGAAATAAATTTGATAAATTCTCAAACATTTAGAAATTAAATTTATATGCTTTAAAATCTATATCAAAGAAAAGCAATCAAAATGGCATATAAAATATATTTAACTCAACAAAAAAGAAAGTACAACATATCAAAATTTATGGGATGCAAGTAAAGCATTAGTGAAGGAAATTTATAGCATTGAATGTCTTTATTATCAAAGAGAAGTGTCTCCACTTTAAAATAACAGGTTAAAAATGATCAAATTAAACCTTAACCAAACTTTAAGTAAAATAAATTTTAAAAATCAGTGTGGAAATCAATAAAATGAAAAACAGATAAATAGGTAAATTAATGAAACCAAATTCATGTCCTTCTAGACAAAAATATAAGATGAAAAATCTATAACCAAAGTAACCAAGAAAGAAAGATAAGAAAGAGGATGCATGTTACTAACATGAGAAATAAGAGAGGTGACATTGGTTCAAATTATACTGATATTAAAAGGTTATTCTAGAATATTATCAGTAACTTTATGCCAACAAATTTGACAACTCATATAAAATGGACAAATTCCTCAAAAATGACAAATTCAAAGCTCGTTTAAGAATAAATTAGCTGAATAAGCCTCTCTATACTAAAATAAATCAAATTTGTAAATTAAAAGATAGCTTCACTAGTGCCATCTATAACATTTTAAAGAAATATCAATTCTATATAAACTCTCCCAGAAATTGAAGAAATACTTCCCAAACTCTTCTATAAAGTCAACATTATTCTGATATTCACACTTTTTCAAATGTTGCTTGACCAATTTGAGATAGATAGATACATAAACATTGATATACATACATTCCTAAACATACATTAATAAATAAACATTGCAAAATATACATAGATAAACACTGATTTACACCTTACACTGTGTATAAAAGCACAGTCAATATAAAACAGTTTAAATGCAAAACCTAAAACTGTAAAATTTCTAGAAGATAATATAGGGGAATATTTTTGCATTTATATGGTAAAGAT
This sequence comes from Pteropus vampyrus, assembly GCF_000151845.1. Classification (NCBI taxonomy): domain Eukaryota; kingdom Metazoa; phylum Chordata; class Mammalia; order Chiroptera; family Pteropodidae; genus Pteropus; species Pteropus vampyrus. Next base: position 196,775 of record NW_011888942.1, read on the forward strand.
TCTCTTGATATAATAAGTATGATCCTTCAAAAATTGATAAATTGGATTTTATCAAAATTAATGTCTACTCTTCTAAAGATACTGTTAAAAGAATGAAATAACAGCCATAGATTGAAATTATGTATGACATAATCACATGTATGACAAAGGACGTATATATACAAACTTAACAATAAAAAAACAACTCAAAACAAAGAAAAAATGAGTTAGACATACTCTTTATAAAAGAAGATATATGGATGGCATGTAAACACATGGTAATATATACCACAATATTAGTCCTTAGGGAAATGCAAATTAAAACTGCAATGAGGTACTATGAAACACCTAATAGATTATTTAAATTGAAAAAGACTGACCACATGGAGCATTTAAGATTATGTGAAGTAACTGGAATCTTCATACACTGTTGGTAGAAATGTACATGGTATAGATATTTTAGAAAAGAGTTTGAATGTTTCTATGAATGTTATATATACAACTTTCATACTAGCCAATGATTCTGCTCCTAAATATTTACCCAAGAGAAATCAAGGCATATATTCCCATAAATATTCATAGACAAGAACACATAGCATCTGTGTTTGCCAAAAATGGATACAACAATTGTCCACCATAGGTGAATTGACAAATAAATTGTGGTATGGCCATAAATAAAATACTCCTCAAGAAGAATAAAAAGGAATAAACTATATGCATTAAAAATGTGGATGAAGATCAAAGTAATTTTATTGATTAAAAAGAGTCCAGAGCCATCCTTCAAAGTACATCCAGTATGATTGTATTTGTATAAAATTTTATAAAATGCAACAATTTTGACAGAAAGCAGATTAGCAGTTGTCCTGGGAAGAAGGGATAAGGAAAAACAGATTTTAAGAAGAATAATGAGAAAGACACTAAAGATAATGGATATGTTAATTATCTTGATTTTAATGATGATTTCTCAAGTGTACATATGTGTATACATTCGTTAAAACATTATATTGTTCAATAAAATTGCTGAAAAGTATACACTGTCTTTGACCTTACTACTCTAAATGAAATGCATTTGAATTAAAAAATTATATAGGATATGTTAATGCCAGATATTCAAATGTATATATTTATGGACTGCGTAAAAAATAAATGTTTTGTTTCGCAAACTCATAGAAAATCACTAGCTTGCTATATAGATGCTCTGACTAAATTGTGTTCCCCTAAAATTTATATATTGAAGCCCTAATCCCCAGTGATTCTGTATGTGGAGATAGGGGTGTTTAGGAGGTAATTAAGGTTAAACGAAGTCATAAGGGTGAAGGAAGCCTGAATCAGATTGGGCTATGGCCTTATAAGAAGGGGAAGAGATTTCCCTCTCTTTCTCTCTTTCTTTCTCCACCATGTGAAGGTACAGTGAGAAAATGGCCTTTTGCATACCAAGAAGAGAGTTCTCAACAGAATCTGACCATGCTGGCACCCTGATCTTAGACTTAGCCTCCATAACTGTGAAAAAATACACTTTTTATTGTTTAAGCCACCTGGTCTATGGTATTTTGTTATGACAGTCCAAGCTGACTAATACAATAGATATAACTAAATGCATATGCCTTGACCTGTAAAGTAAGGAAATTAAGTTTCAAATTTTAAGATGATTGCCAAATTTGAGTTAACATCCACAACAGTAAAGAATTCTTAAAATTTATTTACTTTGGGCATCAATTTTATATCAAAAAAGTAGACAGTAATCATCAGTTTTCTTTTATTATTTTGTAGAAAAAGAAAGAAAACATAGCCAAACCCATTGCCCCAAATAGCATTAAGCTCTCTCTGCGTGTGGTATGTGAAAATGAATCTGACATGGTTTATTACAGAATCAGTGAAATAGCTCATGCAGGTTAGCAGAAAAGTCTGGCTTGTCTGCCGACAGTGCTGAAAGCATTTCTGTGAAGGAAAAGTCAGGAGCTGCCTGGTGTCATACCCACCATGATCTGTTGCTGGAACAAGGAATCGCAGTTGCAAGCAATTGGGCTCATAGAAAACAAAATCTTTTACCCATGACTTTATGCAGATACTTTGTTTTTGCAAAAACTTTTCACTTTTGCCTCTCGAAAGGTATGTATTGAGATTTTCAAACAGTGCAAAATGAGCAAAACGATACTTCATGGAGGAACATGTTTATTTAGAAGGGTCAAATAGACTAGTTCACCACAGGGATGACTCTCAATAATTTATTGGCTAAGCCTGCACTCAAGGATCAAGTTACAAAGTTGTGTTCTTTGTTTACTTACTGATGGAACTATGACAAATGGGCTGGGAGGTGAAAAAAGGGACTGAACAATTATGAGAAAATTATGAGAACTCGAAGTTATTAGCTAGAGACCTTAGTATGCCAGTCATATATTATCAGAGAAAGTTACTAAACTACTTTAATTTTATGTTACCCCAAAAATGTTGTAGTTATAATGTGTATTGATGTATATCTCTTTATCTCACTTTATAGGCAAAGATATTTCGTGCTGGGTACAATGCTCTGTCTTTTTTTTTTTTTTTTTTTTTTTTTGCTGCGTAGGACTCAGTCTTTTTCCTTAGAAGACTATTATTCCAGTGGAAGAAAGGAGACACTTAAACAAAGATTGACAACACATGCTCAGCACTAAATGGCTCACTCAGATTGTGATGTATTTGGTTGAAGAAAGAACTGCTAATTGTTTTACTTATGGGAATTAAAAGAGGCTCCATGGAGGTGGTGCTATGGAAGACAAATATTGCGATAACAGTTTGAAATAATTTTATTTTCACATGTAGCAAATGATAACTTGATAAGAGAATGTTAAGAAAAGTAATATTGCTATGTAAGTAGGCTTTTGGTGTTTCATATTTTCTTCACGATAAATAACATTTAATTTATAAATAGTTTTATTTGTTGAATTACCTAATCTTCCAAAGCATGCATGCCACATAATCAATCCAGATATTATCTCATTTTGCATTTCTGATTTGCAATTAATGTATAATTTAAACTTTTTACATATGTAATCAAATGTAGTTTATTCATTAGAAAAATTAACTTTAAGAAATTAACATGTAATTTACTAAGTCTCTTTGCTGTTGAGTTTAAATATAGATATATATTTGTGTAACAACATAGTAATCTCTGAATATCATATTTACTGCCTCTGCTCTCACATTGCTTACTACACAGCTTGTATTTTGTTATTGTTCTTTGCTTCCTTTCCTTTGCTAAAAACACATAAACAAATTAGTTATTTTCAAATGATACATTTGAATGAATAAATCAAGAGTGGAAAAACTAAACATACTTGTAGAAATGAAATAATTACAGCAAGCCATATATTACTTATGAACCTAGTCAGATGTATTCAGTCACAACACTGCCTGACACTTTTTTCTACTTACACAGAGTAAAGTCCATGATCAATGATACATAACTCATAAGGAAAGGAGGCAGAATTGATGTGAATAGAAATTCAAAATTGCCAAATTTGATTCAGGCTTCTAAAATTAGATAGCTGTGCTGATCAATTCCTAATATTACTAGCAGGGTTACAGAAATAACCAAAAGTTGCTAAATTCATAAGACATGAATTTAATGAAACTACAGTCCTGAAATCCCCAGTGAGCACTTTGTTTCCTCAGAACCCAGAAAACAAGCAATCTTTTAGACCCATCCTTTCAGTTAAAGAGATGGGAGGAAATCTGTAGTATAGAATAATTCAAAGTGAATAAAGAGTGTATGTTTTAAAGTGAAATAAAGTAGCTGAAAGTCGTGGTCACTTGTGTCAAATTCAATTTCGTAACTGCAAATTCGATTGGTACGATGTTATGGGATAGGGTTATAGATGTGGTGACGATGTCTTCAGAGTCATTACAGAACTGAGTGAACTGAGACAAGCTTCCTTTATCTAAGAAATGGGAATTACAAGCCTTATTTTTAGTATGGTAAGGTTAAAATGAGAAAATGTATGTGAAAGATCTGAAACATAATAGAATGCTAAATAAAAGGCAGTTTCCTCTCTTCTCTTTTAAGCTAAAAATTCCTTTCTAGTAAATGAGAATAAATTATTCTTAAAGACTCAGGTGCAATTCACTTTTGCCTGTTTTATTAAGTAACTATGTAATTACAGAAACTAAATCCACTGTGAATAATTAGGGGAGAACAATGTGATAGAATTTCCACCATCCAAAGTAATTTTGCATTGACAATAACCAAAATGGAGTCTACAGTATATGCAATAAAATGTAAGCATGGCTTCTTTTTAAGTCTCTAAATAGGTTAAAAGATAAATGTGAAAATTATGGTCCATATAGTGATATTTTTGACATAAAAATGTTTGTTTCCGTATGTGAGGAAATGGAGATGGTCTAAAGGGAGGAACAAAAAACAAGCCTCTAGTCGTGTTAAACAAAATTAGAGAAATTGATAAGAAATGACAGAACTTTCATAAATAAACATAAATAGCAGGGTAAAACACCCTCCCCAAATCATCTAACACCGAAGAAGGTTAACAGAATAAAAAAGTTCTAACATTGTCAATGGCAGAGAACCAGAAAGTTTAATTTGGTATAATTAAAAAAAAATGTATTAAACATTTATTGAATGGCAAATATTGCACTGAACATAAAGTAGTCAGAAGACATTTACAGTCCCTGCCCTATAGAAGCTAGTATTTCAGTGGGGAAGAAAGGTGAGTCTGAAGATATTACCAATTTTTATTTTAAGAGTTTTCAACTAAAGTGCAGACTGTAAACTTCCCAAAGCTAGAGACTTCAATGTTTTTATTTTGTTTTGGTTGTTTAATCTTAACTGATGAATCTACAATGCCTTAATTTATATCATTGGTACATAATAAGTATTAAATAAATATTTAATGAATGAATCAGTAATCAAATTAAAAAAATCATTCTATTTAAAGGGAAATAATTTTTATTTCCCATGGAAATGTTTTCCAAACTTTATACCATCTACCCTATTGGTAAAAACATGTGCACAAACCATACGGATATAGATTTTTATATACATGTACTACAGTTAATCTATGAAGAACATTAGAAAATGTAAACCAAATAGAGATAAAAATAAGTAGGAATAGAAGTTCTACTATCATTCTTCTATTTATTTGTAAATTTTGTTGTGCGATGCTTGGGGTACATGATATCAGTTTATTTTGTTCTGTTTTGAAGAAATAAATATGGGAGTAAATATATAATCTGACATTAATATGACACTGTAAATTTAGGGTGACATTTTTTAAACATATAATACTAAAAGTGAGGACTGGAGGAATACATGCTGTGCACTTGGTAAACTGAGTTAATGAACTGATAATTTGGGCAAAATCTATCATGAAAAGAACATATGAAATGACATTTATAGTGGTATCGATTGGATCTTTTGTTGAGTTAATTCCTAACTTGTGGGTAAAGGAAAACTCTTCCTGAAGATAATAGAAAAAAGTTCTCTGAATATATTCTTTAAATTTTGAACATATGTAAAAAGTTTCTCTTTTGCTACAGATTTCTCAGAGACTGATTAAATAACTAACACTGAATATAATACAAGAAACAAAAAAGAAATGCATTTCAATATTAATGAAACGTAGCAAACATAAAATTATACTTGATTAGATTTCAAATTTTCTTGACGTTTTCTATAACAAAAATCTGGTTACCTTATTTCAAGATTCTTTCCAAGGTGATGTGCTTGATAGTTAATGGCCAATATAAACCAGGCAAATTGATGCCAGTACTTGAATGTAGATAAAAGGTATAGTAAAGGATAGTTATTACACATCTCTGTGATAAAGGCCAGGAAACACTTTGAAGATCTCAAAAGAAACCTGATACATAACTACCATTTGATAGCTTAGAGATCCTTCCTGAAAAGCTTCCCATACTATTTTGTGGGCATTGTTTGATCCTGCTCATCTCTGCGTTTGTTTTGGAGAACTCGTTTACCTTTAATGGTTATCATAATACCTTTAGGAATGGTTTTTAAGCCAGGTCTGAAAGTGGGCTGGTTGGAGCAACAGTCCATCTGGGAAATTGACATTGGATTCTTCCCATCAAAGAGCTCTAAGAATATACAGGGATGAGTAACAGGAAACAAGCTCAGCACATTTACAATGTCCCTGCACGGAGGAGTCCAACATTAATTTTCCAGGTCTACCATCAGGCCTGGTTGAAATTTATTCCAAAGGCATCAGGGTACTGATGCTGCCAGCGCCAAGCTGATCAAGAAGGGAAGGCTTCGGTGGTGAGATGCTCAGTTAAAAAAGTGCATGAGGAGCCAACATGAGAATGAAACTGGCAGGCACCAACTTTATTGAGGAGCGCGCCGTCTTCTGCACTAGGAGACCACATGGGCTTTATATATGTCAGAGAACAATAGTGTCATTCTGCCACACATGCATGATAAATAAGCTGAGTCATACTTGGGCAAGTTAGGCGCAGGTGCCTAGCTACATTAATGTAACATTTTATATCCAGAGTTCTATCCCTAGCTGCAAGCCTGAATCACAGCCAGACCTAGGACCCACAGACGTCAATAGAATCAGTAGAATTTCCCAAATGAATCCAAAGACACTAAAGATGTCCATCCATAGGATCCTGCTTCATTTCTGGCAATGGTTTTCCCTTTATTAGCATTATCCCAAGTCACACCTAGTTGTCCCAGCACAGTCAGGATTATATCACCTTTATCATGAATAGTCTCAGGAGATAGTCACATTACAATAAATTCATAAATCTCCCATTATTGGGGTATATAAGCTTAGATTAGGTAATATGTATATCTTTAAGCAACATCTGTGGCCAAAGTGATACAATGCTCCGATTAGTAAGATGCTATTTTCAACAACGAATGTGTGGAAGTTAAATATACCCAAACTAGATGTGCTATATAATTCAGGAAGGGCTATTCCTCATTGAAAAATCATTGTCTGTCACTAAAGTCGAGAGGTGATAGGTAATTAAAGATATCAGATGACCTCTACAAAGTAAAATTTTAGGATACTTCTTTCCTTAGAGAACTATCATCTGAATGGCGCTCAGTTTCATTACAATATCACCTTTCAGGAGGAAGAAATCTTGATGTACCTTTTCTTATTCAAGAGTTTTTTCTGAATGTTCCCTTACATTATTTGTTAAATATCTACAGACTATCTTAAAACACACCTATTTTTTTCAAATTCAGTGGTTGATCATTTTTATAGAATTAGCATTTTCATCATAGTATAATGTCAAGTAATTGATATACTTAAGAAATCACATTGAGACTATCCTATTACATGTAAAATTTATGAGCAACTAATAGAAACTTTTTTCTACCCCTCATTTTTCCTCAAAGGCCATTCTTTTGAACTTGGAATTAGCAAATTATCCATGTTTTATGGTAGTATATACTTCCAAAATTCAGAAATTACAGTGTTAAAGAATAAAAGACCTTGAAAATAACCACTAAATCGAGTTTATAACTTGCTGTCACAGTGGGAAGTGGGAAGAGAGAGAAAGAGAGAGAGATCTTTAAGAAAATATGTAAAAAAGTTACAATGTAGTTGAAATGTTAAAATCATTTCCAATTACTAATAAAGACAATATTTTCAAACATTTTTAAATGGAAAAATATTTGAATTCTTCCCTTGGTGTTTTAATATGTATTTTCATTCAATTTAATTTATTTTAAAGGTACGATCTGAATTACCCAGAAGCTTTTGCCTAATAGCAGAAATTGAAATTACCTAATGGGATTTGAAGCAGTTAGATATATATTTAATATATATTTGCCTATATGTAGGTACAAGTGAACTTGTACATTTGTATACATTTAGAGCATATCTATAAAACTAGTACAGGGACTTTAATAATTAGGTAGTGTCTTCCATTGATTTAATTGGTGTCAAATGATTATTTTGTACTTTCTAACTTTTTAAGCTGTTGATACTTTGTATAATTTTTTCTTTGATTTTTTTCCAGGCATAAAGTTAATGATTTCAGTTTTCTTTACCTTTATATACCATGATAAGCTACAATCAAAAATCAAACTTCAGAAGTCTAGTGACATAGGCTGTCACTAGCAACATTTTTTTACATCTGAATTATTGAATTTTTATATTTGATAAAATTCTCTAAGTTATTAAAGTATTAGTCAAACAATATATTGATCATTTGGATAGGACAATGTTATTTCAGAAAGCATGATATTATTGTCAGGACAAATTTTTTCTTTCCATATCAACCCTCTTTTGCACATGATCATAAAACTGACCTTGACATTAAAACTCACTTGTCTGAAGTTTATCATTTCTGAAACTCTAGCATTCTACAAATTAAGTCAATAAGTCCACAGAAATTACATTATAAAAGGAAAATAAGTTGTACAAAAACCCTTTAATTTTACTTGAAACTCATTTACTAAAAATTTACAGAAATCATAACAAGTTTATTTATCTAGTTTTCAATGTACAGATTCATATTTATGAAACATTGAAATATATTTATGGTAACAAAAGGGGACTCTATTGATGTGCTAGAGCTGCCATAATGAAGTGCCACGAACTAGGTGGCTTCACATAGCAGAAATTTATTGTCTCACAATTCTAGAGTCTAGAAGTCCAAAATCAAGTTGCCAATAGGTCATTCTACCTCTGAGACTCTGAGTGGAATGCTTTCTTGCCCCCTCTTAACTTCTGGTGGTGGCTGGCAATCCTTGGTGTTTCTTGGCTTGCAACTGTTTCAGTCCAGTCTCTTCTTCCATCATTACATGGTCATCTTTACACCATGTTCCCTCTGTGCATGTTTGTCTATGTTCAAATTTCCCATTTATGGGGATACCAGTCATCTGATTAGGGCCTACCCTAATGAACTCATTTTAACTTTATTACCCCTATGAAGATTCTATTTTCAAATAAGGTCACAGTCTGAGATGTTGAGGTTTAGGACTTCGACATATCATTTTTAGGGTACACACTTCGATTTATAACAGGAATGACAGAGGAACACGGTATGACATCAAAAAAGGAAGTAATAATAATCAGGTGACAAATAATTCCAGAGCCTAAGAACAAGAGAACTTCAAGTACTTCACTAAAAACAAGCAAACAAACAAAAATACAAACAAGAAAACTACTGAGCATAAGTGAAGATATGCCTTATAAATTTCAATGGGACATAGTAGAATAACTGATATTCTAAAATTAATATTTGATGTCCATAGTGATTATAAGCTATTATTAAAATAACTTAATTTTAACATTATTAAGAGAAATAATAAAATTCATGATATGTATTTGGAAAAACTTTAATTTTTATGTATAGAATACTTTGATTATTTTTAGGTTATTAGGAAAGTAGTTTAATCATATTATTAAGTAGAAAATCATATTATTTCTCAATGGTGCTAAATAAAAATAATGAAACATTATTATTATTCCATTTTATTTTTTATTTTTGTTTTTTCACCACATGAAATTTTATTATATAACTTTAAACCTAAAAGAAGCAAATTTTAACATACTGATAAAAATGTGAAAATACAGAAATATTTCCTTATTAAAGAATCAAATAATTAGAATACATCTAAATCATTTGAAAATTTTTCTAAAATAACTTTGTAAATGAGAGTCCTGAGTAAAATACAGTGTTCTGTTGAGTCTTAAAATATACATTCTCAAGAAAAATGAAACAAAAAATCCCTGATTTTTTAAATTAGTCACCAAGGATAAAGAAGGGGTGGGTTAATATCTTAATTATTATATCCAGAAGATTTTTTTCCAGCCACAGTGCAGTCAAAAATGTCAGTTTCCAGTTAGTTCTATACCTTATCACAACAGAGATTTTTTTAATGAACTGGTTTTAGGGAGAAAACATTTTAATGTTTTTCAAATATGATAATTTCTCACCCTTGTTTTAAACCTTTTAGTAGTTTCTTTTTTGTCCAATAGCACCTTTCAAAGCCCTTGGATATTTGAATCAATTTCTCTCTTTTTTTCCCTTCAGCCTAGTATCTCAGTCAACCCTCTAGCCATAGGATGTTATGGAAGGCCTCAGAATGCACCCTACTTTGTTTAACTTGGCACTTTTAAAAACTGTTCCATTTAACTTCAATAGGTAGGCTCAATTCTGCTCCTAACTTTCACAGGAATAACTCCTGTTCTCTTTTTATATTTCTTCTTAGATATCACTGGGGCCAGGAGCCTTAGCAGATGACTCAATATTATTACTTTCTGCTTATCGTTACTTTCTGCTTTTAAGCCTATCCAGAGTACCGTGTATCATAGCACTTATTATATGCTATTTAACCTGACCATAATATTGTATTCTTCCTTATACTATCTGAGGACAGGCCTATGTCTTATTATTTTATTTCCATTTTTTAAACACTGCTTGATACATAGTATGGGTTTAATAAATAAATGTTTCCATACATTTTTATTTCTAATATTTTATTTTATTTCTAACACATTTGTGAAATAGGAGTGAAATATTTGAAGACAATGCAAATTCTTCCAAAGGATCTCAAATTAAATTGCAACCATAATTTATCTCATCTGTAGTTAGTTACCAAATTTGTTTTCAATCTACAAATGCAAGTGATTTTACTCTTTTAAATTCATTATCAGCTACCTAAAAATATTCATTTTCCCAATAACTAGAGAAATATAAGAAAAACATTTTTTAAATTTGAACCTCCAACTGACTTTCAGCAATTTTTCGCTCTGTATTTATTCAAAATAATGATTATATTTCATCATAGTGTTTAATTGCAATGGTATGCATCACATTTTTTGGCAAAAGTGCATATCTCAGCATAATACAAATGGCATTAAATGGTTTTTCACACAGAGTAAGGTGAATTTAAGAGTTTATACTTAAGGAAATGTTAAAAATCCCCAAACGTTGTAAATTCTGTTATTATTTTTCTTCCAAATTGCAAATTATGTCATGTGACTCACAAAACTTGATGTAATAAATTCTAAAATAATAATTCCTACTTCTGTAGAGTGAATAGTTCAGTAGAAACTGCTTGTATATTATTTCATGTTATGCTTATGATACCACATGGATTTTGTATACATTGGCAGTAATGTTTGTGATAGTTATGCTAAACTATTTTGATAAAATAGTTGTGATGGAGTAATATCATATCGAACATTCCTCATCTGTTATCTGTTATGTTATTTTCTGTAGGAAGATTATATTATCCCTTCCTCTTAGACGACACTTGCTTAAATGACTTACTTTGGTCAGTAAAGTTGTAAGCATGAGTGATGATAATCATGTCTTTTCTGAGCAGAAGCTTTCAAAGTTAGTGCAGAGCTTGTCAGGTTCCTTTTTCCTCTACACCAAGACCAATAACGTCCTAGATTTGGGCTGCTGCAGTACTGTAAATTCTGGAGACATGACATGAAGCAAAGATACACTGACCACTTGAGATGCTTCCTTCATCTTAGCTCAGTTAGTGTCAACTCTAACTCATTATTTAACCTCTCTGAGCTTCAGTTGTTTTATTTGAAAACATGAGTGATGACATATTTTTCATATCATTTCATGCATAATTAAATAAACACAAAGAAATGAGCTAAATACCTGGAAATTAGTGTATGAACAATAAACAGTACAAATCTCTGTTCTTAATCTCTGAAATTTAGTTGGAAGAAAGTTACTCTATGTTTTCATTTAGTATTAACATATACATTTTTAACATTCAGAAAGTAATGTAAAGAACCCCCATATACACATTCGACAAGTATCAATATTTGTTACTGATAAAAATCATTTAAAATTATTGTAATAAGTAATTAGTTATTACTATATTGCATTTTTCTGTTTCATCTGTATCTAAAAATCAATTACAAAATCACATCATTTTATTTCCAAATACATTAATATGTATTTCTAAAATTCAGGACATTCCCTATACAGTGCAGTTGTCATAGCTAAAAAAATTAGTGATTCCTTAAATTCAATTAATATTCCATGTATTTAAAAATTGTATTAATTGTTTACAAAATAATTATACAATTGGTTTGCTAGGTTTAGGTTTCAAACAAAGTCTTCATATTATCTTTTATTTGTTTCTTAAGTCAATTTTTTGTGCAAGCTTTTGAGAAAATTTTTACATATAAATAAAAGTAGAAACAAATAGTACAATGAACATCTATTTACCTGGCGCCTAGATCCAATCGCTGGCATTTTGCCATGTGTAATCTATCATCTATCTATTTGTAATCTATCTATATCTATCTGTCTCACCAAATCATCTACACTGCTAAACTATGTAAATTGCAAAAGTCCTAACAACCCCTCAAAATTCATAACACATATCAAAAAAGGATATTCTCCAACATATTTTATACTACAAACACCTAAAATTAATAATTATTCCTAATAACTAATACCCAATTCATTTTAATATTTCTAAGGTAGTGTTTCTTATCTGGAATGGGAAGGCAGAGAAGTATATGCCAAACAGTGAGTGATTAAAAAAAAAGACCGCAGAAGAGTCTGCCTATTGCCTGGCTACCACAGCACAAACATGTTCATGTTATTATGACTAGATATCAGGCAAAATCTTTAAAAAGAGCTTGGAAAGGAGACATATAGCAAATGCACATCATTCAGGGTGTTGGACCATGATGAGAATATAAAGACACCCATCATTAGTGGGAAAACACTAAAAATATTGAAAGTAGATATTGACTTCTTCAGGAAAGAGTGAATAGAAATAATTAGAGAGGTAGTTGTTTATTAAAAGATAGAATAATAGGATGGGGGAAAGTTTAATGACAGATATGGAAGGGGAATCATTTATATAAAGTGTGTGACTGCAACCATAGGATGTTTCTGGTTTTATTTTCTGAGAATCTATTATGGAATACCAGATGCTGTTATAAAATGGCCTAGCAAGAATAAGTTCAGTATTAAAAAGCTTTGCTAGAGATAAGCCAAGATGGTGTCCATCTATTGTCCTTTATCGGCCTGCTTGTTGCAAAACAGAGGGCTACCCACTGTCCAAAAACTTGGAGATTGAAGTTGAGATACTAAGGCAGTTTCTTAAATGCTGTATCTCACGAATTAATTTGTTAATAAGGTACAATAAGAAATTGAAGGGATGGAAAAGTTAATGAAATTTGAGAAGACAGAGAGATATGGGGAAAAAAGTGGGTTTCTAAAGACAATTTTAAAATAAAATTAATCCATTAGGCTTATGTTTAGAAAGGGTGTTCTTTTCTCCCTGGCAGATAACAGCACAATAGAACTCCTTAAACATTGTTGGAAGTGGCTGTGCATGGTGATGGCTGCTGATGTATTATACTAATACTTTTCTAGAGTGACAGCACTTTTGATGATGAATTATACTAATATTATAGTTTATCACATGAGCAGTACTCTGATGATGCATTACAGCAATATATCATCAGAGCAGTTGTGTTTATTTTCTGTCTCACTAATTTAAGACAAGTCAAAAATTCTGTTAAAGGTAAATCTTTGAGTCCAGTTGGCTTTCAATTTGTTTATTTTGGGCGGGGGAAAGTCTTTGAAAAGGCTATGATACTTGTTACTATAAAAAATGAAAAGAACAGCAAAGAATAGCCGTATTTTTCTTTAGCACTTAATATTTACAACTCATAACTTTGCTTTAAAAAATTACAGTATATATGCAATAATGAAGTTTTGTTTTATATCAGCAGAACAAATTTTCTATCACTTTGTAATAACTTTCATATTCTGATAGAAAACATTGAACAAATGTTAAGGATGAAGACAATACTTTGTTATGTAATTCAGGGACTATGATGAATGAAATGAGGTCAAATACTTTGTATTAATAGTCTCAATTCAAGAAAACTAAAAACTGCCATTGTACAATGAAGAATTAGCACCTAAAAGTATTTTATTTTTTCTAGTAAACAGAAAACTTTTATATATGATTATGTGATTAACAGAACTAGAAAGAGTGACTTAATTCTGGATACTGAGAGAAACAGGTTTATTGGTGGGATATGAATTAGAGACAGGGCAAGAGAGGAAAAAAAGGAGAATTAGAGAGGATTGGAAACCTATACTAATAGGAAGTTTAGACTCATTAATAGAGGCACCTAAGGCAGGTTTGCTCTGAATTTCAAGGGTGATTATCAAGTGGAATTCCAACTGTAAAATGTATATTTATAAATTAAAATTACCAAAATGGCTTTTGACAAAGAACTAGTCAGTGCACATAGTAGGGAGGGAGCATGTAATCTTGGTGTACAAAGAATAAAGACCAATCTTTAGAACACTCGACAAAAACACAACCTCTTTACCTACACTCTAGAAAAAAAAATTGTTGGTTACCCTGCATTTGTATATGATACTAGAAAGAGAAAAATAATCACAACATAAATCATGTAGGATAATCTGTAAATGAAATGATTTATATGTAGAGAAAAGAAAGCCGAGTCTTAAAATAAATGGTGTATATCTGTTTAATTTAAAAATAAATTATATTTCTAGAAACTCTAAGAAATTAATAGGCAACTCATAATTCCGATTTAATAATTTTATAGTACAGGGAAGTAGAACATTTCAGACCAAAAAGTAGTATCATAAAGTTGAGGCTCTTGCTCATAATCTAAGTTGCGCTTCTATATACAAATATTTTCCCAATAATGACAAAAACATATGTATTATAAAGTATGTGGATGATATCCAGTCCAATAATATCTATTTTCTCAATTTGGTTTAGCAAATAACAAATTTAAATGTTAATCCAAGTGTGTGGCAGATAAAGATTTTACTATTTTGTAATTTTTTGCCTTCTTTAAAATGACAATCCCATTAAGCACAATATTTAATCACAGTAAGTGTGAGTACATTGTTATGTATTTATTAAGTTAGGAGAATTGACAAGGGAAGCTAACAAAGGTAAAAGCCATAGATTTTACAATTAACAGGTATAATATACCTGGGAGCCAAAAATAATGATAATAAAAATGCTTTGCTGTATAAAGTTCTACAAAATCCACAGTACAATATTGTTTGAGATTTTATATTGTCTTTATATTGACTCTGAAGGAGGGTAGCACATGAGTTAAGATATTGGACTTTGGATTCCAACAAATTTGAGTTAGAATTGTAGCTCTTAAATTTATATATGCGATTTTATACTAGTTAAGTGTGTAAGTCTCTTAATATTTCTAACCCTCAATTTTTCTCATCTGAGAAATGGAGAATAGGAAGAATATGTACCTAACAGGGACTGTGTGAATTAAGGAGACAATATAATTTTTAAAGGCTTACTGCAGTATTTTGGGCACTGAAAGTGTTCAATTTATACCATTATTATCTGTTTTTTCTGCATTTTCAAATTAGAAAACTAAAATTCAATTTTTGTCAAGTGCACCCAAAAAGAGAACATGAAGTTTAGACTGAGTTTCTTGACCGTTACAAGGCTCTTTCTGATAAACAATTCTGCCTCTATACACTTTCATTAATCAGTCTTAGAGATGGTAACAATGGCTTTGTTTGTTTATTTCTTTTTCTGAAACAAGATCTCTATGAGCTCACTAGCTATATTAATTAAGGCTTCTTAGATGAGAGATTTTTTACATCTCTTCTAAGTTCTGTGGTAGGGTAATTAATTGAATAATTAAATGTTGTTTTTAAATATAAAACCTGACTTCATTTGTGGTGATGAAAAAGAAATATCTGCAATGATATATTCTCCCCAGTCAGAATGAATCCAAAAGCTTGGAGTTGAAGATGGAGAGGTGACAAGATTGGGGTGAAGGGAAGTAGAACGTTTAATAAAAAAAGAAAGATGTATTCAGTTTCTAAAGGAATTCACACATAGCACACTAGAAAAGGATTTCTCCCAGAACATTCTTGAAGATGGGCATGAGAGGTGTGGAATAAACACTAAAAACTATGGGGCTTAGGTACCTTTTTAGGAGACAAATAAGCACAAGCAGAAGTAAGACTAGGCTTTGAGATGTCTACCGTCTGGTGTATTCTGGTGTATGCATGAGTAAGGACCAATGTGAACTATAGAGCAGAGGGCCCTTCCCAAATTTTGAACTGAATATATATGGATATGTGTGTGTGTGTGTGTGTGTGTGTGTGTGTGTGTGTGTGTGTGTGTGTGTAAAATCACACACACGCAACTGCACAGAAAGAGGAGTATAGGGGGCCCTAATAAACAATCCCTTGTGTGATAGGATTTAAAGCAAATTACATTTGAATTTGTAATAAAAATTTGTTTTCTTATAAACTATGGAGGCTGGGTAACTTGATAGTAGCACAAAATCAATTGCCAGTTTGGCTGATGTCAAATTTCTGTAAGTTGTGACATGAATTTGGACAAGTTATTTACTTCGTATGCCTCAGTATGTCTGTATGATCATGTTAACAATACCTATAATATAAATCTCTTGGGAGAATAAGTTAAATAATATATAAATATAAATTTAATGTAAAATAAGTTTAATAAATATTTGCATGCTTCTGTGGTTGACATAAAATAAGTCCTAATGCCTATAAGAGTAAAACTGCTATGTAATACCAAGTAATAATAAGTTATTGCATGTAATATCTTCAAGTGTGAACCAGGACTCAAGGACACAAGGGATATTTTTCAGAGTTATTTA
The DNA here is from genome assembly GCF_000151845.1 of Pteropus vampyrus. Classification (NCBI taxonomy): domain Eukaryota; kingdom Metazoa; phylum Chordata; class Mammalia; order Chiroptera; family Pteropodidae; genus Pteropus; species Pteropus vampyrus. Next base: position 213,394 of record NW_011888942.1, read on the forward strand.
TGATAATTTGGAATAATTTAGTTTCTAGTCACTTTGTACCTCTCTATATATAAAATTAAATACTGCTTCAGTAACTTAATAAAAATAAAGCTACAAACCAGACCAGAATATTTGCATGATTTTATTAGTAAATAAAGCAATTGTCTATTCTCTCTAGGATATAGTTTCTGTGAAAACAAAGATAATAATTTAATTTAGAAAAAATGTAACAGTGTTTAGTCTGAAACTTTTATGTACTGGGTAGAGCTGTAGAATCACTGCTAATAATTATTATCCAACTGTAGCCTGCCAAAATATTTTGATAATACATGTAATCTCAGATTATGAAAGATTTTGGCTAATTGTTATTTTATCTGAAGGTAAAATTTCTTTCTAAAGAATGAGTTCATATATATGTAGACATTTTTTAAATTAATTTTCCCAGAGCAGCTACCAAAATGATAATTATCAGGTAATTTAAAATAAAATATTAATAGTGAAAAAATAATCATACAAAAACTTTGATTAGGTGAGTTAAACTGCTTACTCATAATTTTTTTAAATGCCATAAAATGCCAGCCCTTGCATTTTATAGATAAATTTTATATAAATTTCTCTTGATGTCTATACTTCCAATTACGCAAATTTAAAAATATATTTAAAAATACAGGAGTTAATATTTATTACAAAATATAATCCTTAAATTTAAATACTTTATGCAAATTAAATGACATTTATAAAATTATGAAGTCATTTCTCCTTCTTTCTGATACTAAAATACAGTGCTTCTTTTATTCTCATTTTCTATCTAGTAGATAAATGGTTTTTTAACTGCATTAGAAAAGTCATAAGTTAAACATGTGAAAGACTATGTTTTATTGTTTTAGATTACAGAAGGTCATAGAATAATTGGTTTTAAATGACCTTTTGCAATCTTTTAATCCAAGCTCTCCACTTTACATCAGAGAGAACGAAATTCCCAAGTGACTTGCAGAAAGTAAAACTAACCATTAGCAGAACTAGAAATAGAAATTACTCCTGTTTTTTTTTTCCAGACTGTGAAAAAAAATTGTAGTAATTTTATAATATGTAAAATTTCTGAAATTACACAGCTGTAATCAAACACCTGTTTTGGCATGGGAGTTTTTGTGGAAGAAGGGTGCTGGGTAGGTGATGGAGAATTTTTCTTTAATGTGAACGGGTTTAATTGTGCCTCCATGAAGGCTGCTGCATAAATGTGGGTTTCTTCGCTGCCAGCCTGCCCTTTTAGCTACAGACTACTGACAGTAATGCTACTGTAACCATTTTGAAATGCATTAGTTTTTCATTAAATGAGTTCTCAAATAAGCCTTACAGTTAGAGACAAATGAATAAATAGCTGTGTTTTAAAGTGGCTAATAAATAATGGTGCTACTTTATTGTTAAATATATGTGTTGTTTTATTTTCAAACAATTAAGTTGAATGTAGGGTAGAAGGAAATGATAAATAGAACCATCAGTAAAACACTATTAATGAAATAGGTCTCTATGTGGCAGTGAGCATGCCTCCATCTGACATTGTTAGGATTAAACATTGTATTTAAAAGAAACAGCTCTAGTGTTATGTATAACACCAACATTGCAGTTTTGTAGTTATTTGAGAAATCACATGTGGCTTGAATTCCACGAGATGGTCTGCATGAGTGTATATTTTGAGACATCACACTGTACTCTTCAGAGTTTGAATAAAGCATTGATGAGATTAGACAAAAGAGAAAAGGTCTCATCACTTTTTCCTTTGGGGCCCCACTTATGTTTTCTAAGCTTTCATTCAGTTGTTTTTTGAGTATCATCTCACAAATTGTATTGCCATCCAGATTCCAAGTAATTTCAATTTAATTTATATATTTCCAATTCTGCAGCCTACAGAGGTTATGATTTTCTTTAATAACCAAATAACCTAATCTAAGCTTCCTTCTTAGGTGCCTTAGTGATTATACTGATTTATCAAATTCTTTATCCCCTAGGATTTCTTCGGATAGTACTTACATATTACCTAAAGACCTCCTATTTGCTTAAGACCACTATGCCTAATTTTACTCTAATTAAAAAATGTGCTGATAATTCACATGTGGTCCAGCTGAGCTCAACAGAAGAACCCTAGCAAGCATTATTGCTTGAACTTGCCTGGAGTTTCCCTCTGCAGCTAATTAAAGATTTGTCCATTCAGAGTTGGCCATACTTCCTTTTTCATTACAGACAGAACTAGGAGGATGCCACAGAATTTTCCTATAACTGTTCTTGACTCCTATCCATATCTTGATCCCCAGATTCTAAACTTCTTATTAGAGAAAAAGTCTCCGAGTTTGATTTACTGTAATGTCAATGACATGACTACATTTTTGCAAGGAGCAGAACTCAGTTCAAATCATACTTTATTGCCATTCATATATCCATAGTATGAAAGTAGGCCAATTACAGTATATCGAATTCTTAAATGATTCAGAAAATGAAGTGATCAAAACATTGTTTGTGGTTATTGTTAAACCTACTGAATGGAAATGCTGCTGCATGTTATTGAACTTGTATGAAAGTATTGCTTCATACACAGAAAAACAAAATGATAACAGAGAATTAGAGTGCAGACAATTAAACATACCTGATGATAATAAATTTGCTCTCAAGTAGCTCTAAGTAGCTTTTCTTCCTTTAGTTCCACTAATAGTTGATTTTCTGGTCAGGTGCACTATTGATCGATTTTCACTGAAGCCATTTCTTCCTCATTAGCTTTCCAAACTTTTCTTTGCCTCAATTTTCCTCAGATACAAAAGCCTCACAAGATTATAGAAGACTTGTTGCTTAGCAACAATCTCATTTCTATAACTGAAATGGTTGATCGCACAATGTCACCATTTTTTGTGAAGTCAGGTTTTTTTCCTATGTTTTCCTGTTCCTGATGTTTGTTTCATTTAATCACCAAAATAAGATATTTAGTTATTTTTAATTGTATATTTCCTACATGAATGGTTTCAATTTTTGTAACTGTATATATCTGTATTGAGGCAGAATAGTTGTTTATATCTCTTACAAATATACCCAGAAACTTATTCCTGGTTAAAAAAAAATACTAGCCAGAAAAACACCTTTTTTATTATCAAAATCTTTTTGTACACCCCAAAAAAGAGAAATTTTGGCACTTCTAGTAGCAATAATAGCTATCTGGTATTATGTTCTCAAGGATTAGAGAATTTAGAATCTTACAGGCAAACAAATTTCCTATAGTAGGTTCCTGTAACAATTGAAAGTTACTTTTCATAAGTTCTCTGTTTTCCACCCTCACGTGTACAGCAATTTGACCATTTGTACCTGCTTGATGCAAACCATCCTATGTATTTTGTGTATAATATTTAAACATAATTTTTAGATATGCATAAATATAGCTATATGTTATGTTTTGTTACTACAATACATTTTTGTACAAAATCAAATACAACTCAGGAATGGGATATAGATATAAGACAAAAATAGCAGAATATAATATATACAGTTGTTTCAAGTAAATAAAACAAATTATATGTTAGAAACTATTGTATCTATCACTAGAGACAGACCAAAGTATCTAGTACACTCTCTTCCTATGTTATTATTTTAATTTTTATTATTAAATTTTCATACATGCACAAAGTCAGAAAGAAAAACAATGAGTTATCATGTACTCACCTTTCAACTTTAAAATCTTTCATTTTTCTATTTGTAGCAATACGTTTTTTTTTTTTTTAATTACAATTGGTGGAAGAAAATCTAAGTATGGGTAGTGAACATACAATGCAATATATATATGACATACTGTTAAATTGTACACTTGAAACTTACTGGATTTTGTTCATCAATGTCACCCTGATAATTTTTGATAAAAAAATTACAATCGAACATCATATCCTCTATCTCTGAATAGAGTAAGCTTTTAACCTAATATGACTGGCACCTTTATGATAAAATGGCCAGGTGAAGACAGAGACACAGGAGGAACATCATATGAAAATGGAAGCAGAGTTTGGAGGAATGCTGCTACAAGCCAGAGGACAGTTGGGGCTACCACAAGCTAGAAGGAGAAAGAGAAGACCCTCCCCTAGTGACTTCAGAGGGAGCACTGGCCAGTTGAGATCTTGATTTTGGACTTCTAGCCTTCAGAAATGCTAAAATAAGACTTCTTTTGTTTTAACTCACCAAGTTTGTGCCACTTTGTTACAACATCCCTAGGGAAATAATATACCAAGCATTTAAGGAACATACTTTTTACATCAAATGTCCAAATCTCAGCAATTGGAACTCAATGAGATTTAGAAGCATAAGGTATCAGTTAAGTCTTGCTCATTTGCAGTCAGTTCTGTGGAATGATGCCAATGAATTTCCTCAACACAACATACAAGGAAGGTCTCTGACAAGAGCAATTTCTTTTCCATGCACAATAGTATGCACCCTTGGTCACCTGTAACAGGAAAATTTAAAAACAAACAAACGAACATAATGTAGTTAAACGTCAGATCTATATAGAAGTACTTTTATTGTTGATTAAAAAAAAATTGATCTAGTCTTCATATCTAAAATAAGAATGCGGTATTCCAGCTAAACATTGCCATGAAACACATATTTTATCTCCTTTCTGTGCTAGAGCCTCCAGAAAGAAATGCAAACACACGTTGGGTTTTTGACCTGCATAACTCTAAGATAATAAATTTATATTGTTTAAACTACCAAGTTTGTGTTATTTTAAAAAATCAGAGGTAGAAAGCTAATACAGACATCTATGCAGGGTAGAATTAATTCAATTTCTCATCCTATTTCCTGACTAAAGATATTTCTTCTTAGTTTACTAGCATACATATTATAATTTGATTACAGTAGAGTATTTATTATGCACATACATCTTTAATGTTCAATGCTGTATACCTAGGAGTCAGAGTACATTTCAGATTATAGGCCTATCTCATTTTATTGTGCTTCAAAGGTGCTGCATTTTTTACAAAGTGAAAGCAAGACCATCTACAAGCAAAAGATTACAGCTCATTTTATTGAGGTACCCCCGTTATTGCAGTTGTCTGGAATTGAACCCACAGTATGTCTGAGATATGCCCATATGTTATTTCATGAGAGTGCTAAAGTTATTTTGTAAAAATAAAAGAAAATCGATAAGCTTTCCTTTAGAAGTATAATATTCAAAATTTTATCTTAAAACAAATAGAAACATAAAAGAGGATTCTGGAAAAGAAGACAAATGATAAAAGTCTTGCTGGTTTCCTTTAGTAGGTTGGGGAAATCTTGAATTAGACATTAGAAAATTTGGTTAGGAAATATAGTTTTTGTAATTATAAAATAGGTCTGTGATTCCCAAACACTGACTCCAGCATTAGTGCTGGCCTGTGACAGAGTTTTCACTAATATCTTATTCAGGAAGTTACTTAGAAAATCTTAATTTATTTATTTTAAATAATTTGTTACCTATTGGCACATTACACATTTTTGTTTATAAACTATTGACAACAAGTTCAACACTGTAATTGTTAATATCCTTATTACAATGTTACAGAAAGTTTAACTGAATGTCTCAGATGATCATTTAATCTCTTTCATTTCTATTTTTTTATCTGTAAACTGTGGTTTCTTCATGTTCCAACTCTAGAGTTCTTCACATGCAGGAAAGAGTTTTACCATTTTCTATTTGTTTGTCAGCATACAGGCTAATTCAAATGTTACCAGATGAATGTACTCAATTCGTAGATCTCACTTGGAAGATTATTCTTAAAAAATGGTCATTAATTTACCAAATATAGTAATAAATTTTATCTTATTGTATTATTTTTAGGCACAACAATTAAGGTAAACAAAAATAGATTACTTTGTCTTCACATAGAAATAATCTACTCTCTTATTTTATAGACTTTAGGTTTTTTTTTACTGTAATCTTTTGAATTTTGCAAAAACTTGCAGTCTAGAATTTTCCATATCATCTAATTAGTCGAATTTATGGGAACTGGATATTCAACTCAGATAACAGAAACTCTAGGCCTAGCTTTCCTGTTTTTCTCATCCTATTTCCTGACTAAAGATATTTCTTCTTAGTTTACTAGCATACATATTATAATTTGATTACAGTAGAGTATTTATTATGCACATATATCTTTAATGTTCAATATTCTTTTATTGCCTGCAGGCTCTTCATAGGGTAAGTGCGCTTTTATTTTTTGCACTTTTACTAAATGAAAATATCCATGCATGAGGGACAAATACAGATAGATAACACAAGAAAAACTTTAGTCACAAGGACTGAATAATTTGTTTTCACTTTGAAGAAGAAGATGCACAAATCATTGCCTTGACCATGCATCTAACTAGTACCCTAGGACAATGAGGCTAACTTATGTGCTCATATTTCAGGAATAAATGAATGGACAAATAAATGGATTGATGAATAGATGGTCGGTTGATTTGATGAATCTCGAATTTATGGATTTACTAGGTCTTTGCCAATTAAATGTGCATTTATATTCTAAATACCATATTAGAGGCTTACAGTTTAACAGATCTGGAATTGGCATATACTAATTAGTCTATCTCTAATACAAGGATTTTATAAGAATTTTAAATTAATTTTCTAGTATTTGCTACATGTAGATAAAGTTTACATATATAACCGTATTTAACTTAGAAAACATTCATTTTGAGATCAATAGTGCCATAATTTTCATTTACTTTATCTTACTACTTATGTACTTACTGGCATCTAGGCATCTAGGCATCTAGAAATATACATAGAAATATATAAATTCTGTAAATTTATTAATAATGCATTGATATGCCTAGATCCTGGTTATACTGACAGTGTACTGTGGAAGATTTAGAATTCCTTTGGGTAATTTGTTTTGCTAAAAAGATATAGCTAAAAAATTCAGACCACTAATGTATTTAACTTTCCATCATCATTTTCGAAAATAAATTTTCTATAGATCTTGAATATGTGAAAATTTCAAAGTAAAATCATAAAAATACAGTCAAAGTTATTAAGGTATTTCCTCACTGCACATCCTTCACAATGATTTTGAATTTTTATTAGAATAACAATCATTGAATAAATATTTAATTCCCATGGCACACAGGGCTGTTTCATTCAAGGAACTGATTCCCTAATGAAATGTGCAGGGCTAACCTACAAAAGTCTGGTAGAGAAGAATGTAATTACATGATAAGACCTTTATATGTATTTAATGTATTAAATCAGAGAAATCTGAGGGGTTTCAAAGAGGTAATGGGACTTTTACTGACTCTTGAAAGTGAGAAAACATTAGGCAAGATAAAAAAATAATAGCAAGAAAAGTCTCAGAAATAAAAATAAGCAATGAGAATATGCTGATCCATGTAGACTTATGGATCATTAACGGAGAAAATTATGTGTTTTAGAAGTTAATGAAAAATAAATTTAGGTGGCTTTATGGAGTGTTCTGAAAATGAGACAAGTTTTTAAAATATTTAGGATGCATCAGTTTATTGAATGACCTGACTTTAGAAAGGGTTAATATACTATAATAATATTAATATATAACATTAATACTATATATTACTATATTGATTTACTTTATCAATATCAATTATAACATAATAGTTAATCTCCATTAATATTACTTGACTATACTAATATTAATGTGCATTTTATATAGTAATATTAATAAATAATATACAATAATGTAATAGAACTTAATTTTTACACTCTAAATTCAAACTGTATCAATTTTTTATTTTCTCACCTATAGTTAAAAACTGTAAATACCTTAAGCTTTCTATTTGGTTTCTATATTATTGGCAATCTTGTTTTTGCTTTTTTTTGTTTGTTTTCCAATGTGTTTTTTTTATTTTTATGATGGCCTCACATTTGATAATCTGGTGATTTGTGAAGGCATGTAATTGTGTATGGGGTATGTGTAGAACATGTGTTTTGATGTTGGGAAGGTTCCTGAGTATACTGGATGAACTTGTCAACTGAGACCTTACGTTTCCCCCAGTATAAAGCCCCTAGAGTGGGGTGGTTTATGGTAACCTGCCTGGTACACTCTACAGTTGATGAAAGGGTGCGGTCTCTTCCAACCCAGGCCTCTCTCCCTCTACCCTGCTACCACAGATCACTGTGGTCACAACATGTAACTCTTAGATTTTTATTCCAGGTACCAATCTCTACAACTTCCAATTCCAAAAGAATTGCAAACTCTTCTATTAGTTTGCTTATGGCCTCATTCAATTTCCCTGGGTTTGATTGGAGCAGACACTATTCTCCATTAACAGTCTAGTTAAAATTATAACTACAGAATTTATGAATCTTTAAAGTGTTCAAGTCACTTCTTCAATATTCATAGAATGGAGGTAACTGAATGCTACCACGATTTTCTTTTGATGCCATCTGAGAAAGAGTTTGCCTGTAATATTGGGATATATGCTACTTGATTTTTTCAAATTGGATACCAGACAAAATTGTAGAATTGTTCATATTCTATTTTAACTTACAATTGTACTAGCAAGGAATAATCACAGACTTTGGAGCAAATTAAAAATAGAAAATTTGATTGGAGATATAATTTGTTACGCATTGAAAGAAAAATTATTATGTCTTATTCTTGAGCAGTTCCCCAGTCGTTCTTCGTATTTCATGATCTTTACATTTTTGGCAAATATAGAGTATTCTTGTAGAGTGACCCTAACCTTGGAGTTGCCTGATACTTCCTTGTGATTGATTCTGATTATAAATTCTTGGCAGAGTGTCATAGAAGTGATTTAGTGTTCTTCTCTGTGTATTGAGTTGGGGGCACATGATTTCTCTTATTACTGGTGACATTAACTTTGTTACTTGGTTGAGAACTTGTTGGAATTCACCACAGAAAAGTTACTATTTTTACTTTTTAAATTAAATGCTGTGTGAGAATGCACTTTTAAGACAAATAAATATATTTTTCTTGATCCAACTTCTGTCATCTGTTTTACATTCATTGATTTTTATTGTCTGAATTATTGTTATTATGGTTGCCAAATGGTGATTATCTAAATTCATCATTTCTATATATTTATCAGTTGGAATTCTGAGTAAGAAGTAAGTTTTCATTCTTTGCCATATTTTTATAATAATTTATATAAAATTTAACTAATGAATTCGAAGTTGATTTGATGACTTGTTCAAATTGTCACAGATTTGTCTAATAGAGTACCTTCAAGGTGGGTCCTGTAATTTTTTGACATATTTCTATCATTTAAGCACTTTTAAAATTTCTGGCACAATATATTACAGGTCTATTTTGTACTTCCACTTTCTCAGCTTCTAAATCAGTCATTTCTCCTTTGAGGCCTGTTTTTTGTAGTAATAAAAATTATTTGGAAACTGAGATTTGGGCACTAATTATGCTCAGTGTTACTGGATGTCCCTTCTAGGCCTTTTCAGTGAAATAAACAGAAAATATATGTATATATGAATGTATATATGAATGTTTGTATATATGTATTGTTTTATATTTGTTTATGTATTTCTTTATTAATATCTATTATACTATCCATCTAATCTATGTTTTCAGAATAAATGCAACTGTATATTTAGAGCAAATTCTCCTTAAAACTCAGAATAATAAATGGTAAGGAAATTAAAAAAAAGAACTTTAATGCAATTACACAAGGACTTCCTACAGACTATTTTCATTATTCACAATAGATATTCTTTAAAGTCACCACAAACACTAAACTAGTGAACACTGAAACATTGCTCCTAAATGCAGGCTTAGGTTCCTAAAAGCCTCTGATCACAACATTTTCACCAGCTGATCAATGCATAATCTTGTCTTATGTACCTTTATGTTTGAAGACACTTTTAACATTGAACTCACAGCTCGTAATTCTAACACGTGTGTTTTCTCTATAAAGCATATTATAGGCTTCTTGCGCTTGAGAGTATTATCCAGCACTTCAGCAGTACACTTTGGGGCCATTTTTAACATCAAACCTCAGGTAAAAGCACACACAATATTTTTTTCTAAATTATATTAAATAGACTTTGAAAAGGACACTTGTTTATAGGATGAGAGTTGAAACAAGAAGGCAGAGCATTTCTTATTAGACTTTACCTGGAAATATGCACAACTGGGTAAATCAAAATTTTGCCACTCTATGCATGTCTGTGAATGACCAAAAAACCATTATGAGTATTGATATTGGTGTTGCAAATACATTTTAGTAATTAAGAGAATTCTCAAATATTGAATCTGCAAATAATGGGCATCAATTTTACATTTCTACATCAGATTTGATATGCTTTAATTAACCAGATATAGTAATATTGTTACAGATGACAAACATAGACAAAATAGAATTGTTACTCTATAGGAGCACATATTATAACAGACTAAGCAAATATGATGGTGAATTTGTGTCAACTAGACTATTGTAACACCCAATTTTGTACTATAACTTGATTATAATGCCCAGATATTTGGTTAAACACCAGTCAAGATATTGCCGTGAATGTGTTTTTAAGATGTGATTAACATTTAAATCGGAAGCAGATTACCTTCCAAAATATGTGTGGGCCTCATCCAAACAGTTGAAGGTCTTAAGAGAAAAAAGTAAGATATTGGAACAAGAAATTGTACCTCCAAACTGCCTTCATACTTGAGCTGTAATATTATTCTTTCCTGAGTCTCCAGCCTGCAGGCCTATCCTGCAAATTTAAGTGTTGTCAGCCTCTACAATTATGTCTTCCATTTCTTAACATAAATCTCTCTATATGCACACATACATCCTATTGCTTTTGTTTTATGGAGAACCCTGACTAAAAGAGGATTAATATCAATATCAATTATCGTGTTATAACAACCATTTTTTTATTCAATAATAGCAAGTGCTAACCACCTAGTGGAGACTCTACATGGTAAGCACATGTATGGAATAGATAAAATAAATTAAATTACAGATAATTCACAAGTTAAAAAATTAATGTTGTCACATTGCCCACTATGGTGAAGATATCTTGTCCAGAAATAAATTCATTTACGTATTCTTTCCTATTCCTAACTCTGAGATGACCTCACATTAGCTAATCAAAAACTGTGCACCAAAGATTGTGTAAAATGATGCAATATCAATTACTTCTATTGACCATTCTTGCATGGCGTAAGGTTCCTAGGAGTTTATTTTTGCAAGAGGTGGTGAACTAAGAAACATGAAATGGTTAATAACCCCCCGTTTTTTTGCTATGACTTGATTAACTATGGTGTAATTGTGAGGCATTTCCTCTGATCTCACTAAGCACATGTATCAGTAATATCAATTTGTATTAATGCTGTTTTGTTGTAGGAGGGTGGCTTATTCAATAATTTATAGCCCTTGAATTTATATCTTCATGTCTAAAATTGCCACCACTTACGAGTGAGCTCTTAAAATCTATTGATCTACTTTAATGCAGAATATGCCTTCCTGCTCTGATTTATAGTACAGGAATGGATTATAAGAGTTCATTTGTAAGTAAAGGTGATCACCCACATAAGCAGACTGCACCCTAGCTGTTCATCATAAGCAGACATTGAATTACAATCCTGAAATTTGAGTTCACATCACTTATGTTTTAATCATCTGTCTAGAAACAAGGAAGAGCTCCAGCTGGCACAATGACATAGCTAATAAAATGCACCTAATAACCATTAGTTACATACTTAAAGAATTAATTCAAGAACAAATGGTAAACTACTATATAGAATGCAGGCTCTGAAAATAATATGAGAAATCTTTCCTATATTTAAAGGACTTCAGGAAATAATTGCAAATTTTGGCATCCCAAAGTTAATGGTTTGCATAATATAAACTTAGACATGCAGAAAAGAAGCAATTGGTTGTCTGAGTATATGAAAGCATTAACTTTTGAGTGCATTGTATCAACCTAGAATCATCATAGCCAATTCAATGGCAACAGGAATTTCCAATTTGTAGCAAGGGAGAGAGACTTTATTCAGTGCAAACAGCTCAAATGTGGAACAGCCCAGCTAGTCAAGGTGGCTCCGGTGAGCCAGGCTCGGTGTCACAGTCGGTGTTACAGCTCAGTTATGATGTTGAAGCTCCATCTGATGTTGCAGCTCCAGTCTTGCATGGCAACTGAAAGTGTGCTCCACTAAGACAAAGTTGGAGCTGGCTTATATAGAGAAGAGTTCTCATTCCAGGTCCCTGATTGGCTCATTCTCATTCAAATAAGAACCCTAAATCCTCACAGTTCGATTTGTCGAAAAAGCACTGTCCTGATTGATTAGAAAGGAGCCACTCTGATTGGTTGGTAAAGATACAAATGAAGATATAGCTGTGCAGCTCTGATTGGATGGGGAATATCTCAGTACTATCAAGTTTTGAGCGTAGGGGCTCTCTTATAAGAGTCAACTCAAACATCAAGATCACAGTGCTAGAAGCTTGGCAGCCCAGTTTGTGGATTTTTCCTGAAATGCAACATGTGTGAGGGACCTCTGTAAACAATGGCTGCTTGACTCAAGTTATGAATTTGAGCCCATTTAACCATAAAGAGTCATTTTGGGCAGGTATATTTTCGTTGGGGCCAACAATAGGAATGGATAGAAAGTTACATTTGGATCAGATATTAAGAATTCTCAATTGGGCTTCGGCAAGGTAACTGATTTGGGAAGCAAAATATGAAGTAAGTTTGAAAAGATTATACAGCAGGGGGAATCATAGAGTACAAAAAAAAGAAACAATCATTACAAGAAATAAAAAAAAAAAACACATTTAAAGAAATGTATAGAACCCATGAAAACATGTTAGAGAAAGGTTTTAATAGAAAAAAAAAGTCTTAGAAGTTGAGTTTGATATTCTTTCTTTTTTCCAAATGGAACTTATGACATAATGAAAGGGGAATGTGAGTCTAGAAAAGCCTTCATAGAATTTAGTTTGTGGCTTCGTTTATCATGGACACTTGAAATTCATCTTAATTCATTATGGTTTAGGAAATTCTAATCCCTCAGGATATAACTTTTAAAATCTATATTTTTTAATAAACCAGACTATGGTTTCTCATCGCTTAAATTAGATTAATTTTGGTCTTCCAATTCTTAGTGGGGCAGAAACACAGTATTCCATTATTTCAGTACATTTCTTCACAATTTTAATCAAAATGTTGGCTTCCCTACTTTTTCTGATAGCAAGAAATAACTGATGTCCAAACAAATGAATAAGCAAACTATATTCCCAGAAATGATGTTGAACTCCTAATTTCTGTACCTGTGAATGTGACTTTATTGGAAATATGGTCTTTGCAAATGATCAAGTTTAGATAATATTATTAAGGGACCTCATAACAATATTTATAAAGGGGAAATTTGGACATACAAAAAGACACACATAGAGGGAACGTTATGTAAAGACAGGAGCATGCTATCTACAAGCCAAGGAACACTTGAAACAATCAGATGCTAGGAGACATGCATGGAACAGATACTCTCTGACACCTTCCAAGAAAGAACAAATCCTGCTGAAACCTTGATTTTGGACTTGTAGCTTTCAGAACTGTAAGATAATACATTGCTGATGCTTAAGCAACCCAGTTTTGGGTACTTTGTTATGGCAGCCAAGGTAAACTTAAAACTTGTTAATGTATGTGTAAAATTTCTGTGAAATAAAATATTTTAATATTAAAATATGAAAGCTTAAAAATTATAGTTGCTAGGTTATCCCCAACAAGAGTCCTCTATCACTCTTTCACACATTACCAAATACATTTAACATGACTTATGAAAGAGATGTCAAGAATTCTAGAGGAAATATTTTTCTATTTAAGAGAAAAACTGGAAGATTCAGTTCAATGTTATGTGAAAGTTTGGAGTCTATTTAAGTTTATGTAATCTGGTTATATCATTCTATTTCTGAACAAGTCTCCAGATAAAGATTTTTTAAAATAAGTATTGTGTTAACATATCTTCATCTGTTGTTTTCACTGAATTCTTTTCTCAGCTCTTACATAATGTGAATCTGCATATGAACCTCTCTTTTTCTCAGTAGTTATTTCTGGGACCATGGTCAGTTTTGCTTTGTAAATAATGAGTCAAACTTTTGTTCATTATCTGCTATTTATGATTCACATACTTCCATCACCCAACCCCCAGATATGCTGAAAATACCTTTTAAATTTCTGTTTGTTTTTTAATAGTATTTAATGATCTATTTTTTAGCAATTAAAGCAATTTTTAACTTTGAAGTATTGTTTTCCTGTTATCAAAAAATGCCTATTATCATTTTCCTTCAACATAATTTTTAATTAATATATTCCTGATAGTATGTGGTACTTCCATTTTATTAGTTTTTGTTTTAAGTTTTGCTTCCTTAATTTTGAATTAAATTGCTTCTGGATATTTTTTGCATGAAAGCACTTACAAGGGTTTTGTGATTTGTTATTTGATGCAGAAACCACAGCTGTAGTAAAAGGTAAGCAGGTGTGGTAAGCTGAATAGTCTCTAAAGATATCCAAGTATTAATCCCTGGGACCTATGCATATTACCTTACATAGCAAAGTGACTTTACAGAAAGTAGGGAGCAGGGAGGTAGATAAAGGTAAAGGTGGTCAAATATATGGTCAAATAGATTTGCCTTTGGGTGGTGAACACACAATGCAATATACAAATGATGTATTATAGAATTATACACTTGAAACCTATATAATTTTATTAACCAATGTCACTCCGATAAATTTAATAAAAAATTGAGACAGGTAGATTATTTTATATTATCTAGGTGGGCCATAAATATAATCACAGTGTTCATGTAAGAAAGAGATAGAGGCAGATTTAACTATACACAGAAGAGGAGAAGATGATATGATGCTGCTGCTTCTGGGTTGAACATGGAGAAAGGAGCTATGAGCCAGGGAGTGCAGGTCTAGAAACTAGAAAACGCAAAGTAATAGATTCAACTCTAGAACTTCTAGAGGAAGCATAGCTCTGCCAACACTATTTTTGGTTTCTTGAAACCATTTTTTGACTTCTAGAACTGTAAGAGAATAAATTTGTGTTTATTTGACCCACCAAATATGTGTCGTTTTAAGTCACCAGTTTGTGGTAATTTGTTACACGGCACAGAAAGCTACAGCAAGGGACTTGGGAGGTGATCATAGCTACTTATGAAGAATATAGAACCTCCCTTAACATCAGACAATTCATGCACATAGGATGTATGGATTCATTTGCATTAATAAAAGGGTTGTGAAAGAGATGAGACCTGTGAATTGAAGGGTAGGGGTGAAGTAGGGAGAACTGGGAGACCAAGAATGGAATGATAGACATGTTATTGCTTGGATCTTGTAATGACAATTCCTCCAAATCCTTCCTCACTCTGAGTCCCCTGTAAAAACTGTTTTCATTAGCTCCTAAGAGAGCTCTTTTTAAATCACAGATTTGAGTGGTCCAGGAAGAATCAGTTGGAGGCTCAAGCAACAAAATGCAACACAGAATAGAAAAGAAGCTTATTTTGTTCCCTAGGTCATGCAAATGAGCACATTTGAAGCCCAATAAAAATCACAGTGAAAAAAGACTCTATTATTCTAAAATATCTACAGTTAGGTATATCTGATGACTGACCATTTCTGCTAAATCCTTATTATGATGGTAGCTTCCATTATGGGAACAATGAAGCAAGTTTCTTCTAAACGGATTCCCAGGGAGCAAGCATAATTGTTGGAACCTAGATCCAAAGAATCTGTGAGGTTATCTCATGAATTCAAGTGTATCAGGCATAAGAACCCCAACTAATAAATGAGATTTTAATGAAATGCAGAAATACTGTGTCAGCAAGGTAGGATTAGAGCATGTGACTAAAACTCAATCTGAACTAGTTAATCCCTCTTTCTAGATTTATGTGTAACTACATTTTTAAATCTATTTGTACTTTTAGTTGTCTTAGAGTCACGAGGGTTCCTATATTAAAAAGTTGATTGTTGGTAGGGCACACAATGTTTTTTAATCAATTCTATACACTGGTCAAATAATTGTCAATGTTGGCAATATATTTTAAATTTGTGAAGTTAAAACAATAAAAGTACTTGGCTCCCAAGATTCTGATGAAGTATGACTAGGCTAAGATTAAGGAGATATTGCTAGTTAATGAGAAATTATTCACATGCAGAAA